>NW_016917032.1:0-240 GCF_001483705.2 Eufriesea mexicana
TAAACGCAAAGGAGTTTATGTCATCAGTGAAAAAATTAATCAAACGGCTATGGTAAAGCGGTACGATAATGGCTGTACTCAGTCCTCTTTTGATATAAGTCAATGACTCCAGCGACAACTGCTCCCTCCATTGATCACTTTACATTTGCTGTTGAAATTAGAAGGTCAACGAACGGTGTAATTCAATTGCTGTAGCGTTGGGTAAACGGCTATCCATGCTGTATTGTCATTTGTCAATAT
>NW_016917033.1:0-273 GCF_001483705.2 Eufriesea mexicana
TGGTCTCATCTTTTGTCATATACACTACCATTCGTTGGCTTTGTGCGTACTACTGTGATGTAACGTTCTCTTCTTTCCTCTCGGGATGCTAGCAATGGTGGTCGTGGCACGTTAGGTTGAGTTAGGTTACTTTCGGTTAGGCTGGATTAGGCTAAGTTTGGAAAGGGCAGCTTCGACTTTCATGCTATACACAGTTATTCGGCAGAACCCCCCCCACTGTGCTCTACTCTAATCTGCTAGACATTGCGGAGGATAGCAGTAGTAGTCGCGGCA
>NW_016917034.1:0-15628 GCF_001483705.2 Eufriesea mexicana
GTATGCAATCATGTGTTGGTGTCTGTTCGGTGTACCGTATTGTCAAGTAGAAATATATCTAGCTATACCTTGTCTATGAATTGATCATTCCTGAATTGCTATAAAATTGACGTTACCGGTGTATTGATTATTCCAAGGGCTATAGTACATTGATGGTGGCTGTACTCTGCACTGCATTGGAAACTGTAAATATTCAAAACTATAACTCATCTAACCATTGATCCATCTGTAATTGCAATACACACAATAACTCAGATGAACGGAGTGTAGTTTAGTACAACAGCTATAGAGCCCTGCAGATGCCTCATCATAGTACTGCATTGAAGTACACAGGCTTTACAGTTACGTAGATGCCTATATTTAGTACTGTATTGACATATGTCGATATCTCTAGAGAAAATTGCTCCACCCATTGATCATTCTACAATTACTGAAGATCTTGAATGATCGGCGGACAGATTTTTGCAGTGGCTATAGTATAGTGTAAACGGATGCACTCATTTCTTCACAGGAATTTATCAATGTCCCTTCCGATGTGTGATCTATCCGTTGATCATTCTAGAACTGCTATGGGGACTAAATCGTTAGTGGACAGCATTATCTAACGGCTGTAGTGATCTGCTGGTTAATGTACTAAGTACCGTACAGCCAATTATAAGTATCTCAAGCCATAAGTGATATAGACATTGATTGTGATAAATTGCTGTGGAATTTAAATCAGCAGTGATGAAATTAGTAGATAGTCTGCAGTACTTTGGTGATAACTGGACTGAGTACTGTTTTGTCCGCTGCTAATGTCTCAAGCGATAATGCAACTGTCTTTTGTCATTCAAGAATTGATGCAGTACTTAGACAATCATTGAAGAGATTAACCCAACGGCTATAGTGCTCAGCAGGTAGATCTACTTGGTACCGCACTGTCAATTGTGAATAGCTCCAGCCATAACTGTTCAATGCATTGATTATGCTAGTACTGATGTGGAACTCAAATCATCAGTGAAAAGACAAATTCAACGGCTACCGTATTGTGAAGATGGCTGTAATTACTACCGCCTTGTCAATTATTAATGTCTCGAGCAATAATGGATCTACCTTTCGTCATTGTATTATTGCTATGTTATTCAGGTCATCAGTGAGCAGATTAATCGAACGGGTACAGTGCTGTTTTGGTGGATGTAATAAGTACCGTACAGTCAATTGTAAATATCTCTAGTCATAACTTATCTACACATTGGCAATTCTAGAATTGCTGTGGAACTGAAGCCTTCAGTGTGCATATTATTGCAAGGACTACAGTACTCAAACGATGACTGTATTCAGTTCGGTTCTGTCAACCGTCAGTATCGCGATCAATAATGGATCTGTCTTCTGTCATTCTGAAATTACAATAGAAATTGTATTATCAGTGTAGAGATTAATTCAACGGATACAGTGCAACGTTGGTTCATGTGCTAAGCAGTGTACTGCCAATTGTTTATTTTTCTAGCCGGAAATGATTTATATGTTGATTAAGCTAGAATTGCTGTGGAATTTAAATCATTAGTGAACAAGTTAATCCAACGTTTGCAGCGCCTTGATGATAGCTCTAATCAATACTGTCTTGTAAATTGTTAATGTTCCGAGCGATAGCAGATCTGTCCATTGTCATTGATGCATTGATATAGAATTTAAATCGATCAGCGAACAGACTAACCCAACGGCTACAGTGCTCTGTTAGTGGATGTACTGAGGACCATACTGCCAATTGTAAGTATCCCTAGCCTTAACTGATTTATACATTTATTATTCAAGAATTTCTGTGGAGTTTATATCTCCAGTGAACAAACGAATCCCTCGGCTACAGTATCGTCATGATGGCTATAATTGGTACTGTCTTGACATAAGTCAAAGCCTCTAGCTTCAATTGCTGTATCCAGTGATCATTCCACAATTGCTGAAGAAATTTGAAGGTGAACTAACTTATTAATCCAATGGCAACAGCATTTTGTAAATGGGAACCCCCAGTACTATATTGTCTACTTTCAACATCATTGCCTATACGGGAAGCATGGATTCATTATTCTAGAGCTGCTATAGAACTTAAGTCATCATTAAACATATTAATACAAATTCAACTGTGCTTTGTTGATGGATATGCTACGTTCCTCACTGTCAATTGTAAATATCTCTAGCCCTAACCGTTGTATACTTTGATAATTCCATATTTGCTTTGTAATTCACTTCGTCAGTGAAAAAATTTGTCCAACGGCAATGTTACAGTGATAGTGGCTGTCCTCGTTACTATGTTGCCAATTTTTAATATCGCGTGGCATAATGAATCTGCATTTTGCAATTCTAGAACTGTTATGGAACATAAATCGTCATTGAACAGATTAATGCAATGGCAACAGTGCTCTATTGGTGGACGCACTAAGTAGCGAACTGTCAATTTTATATATCTCTGTACGTAGCCGCAGTATACATTGATTATTCTAGTATTTCTTTTAATTTACATTGTCAATGAACAAATATATTCAACGTCTACAGTAATGTGGCGATGGTTGTACTCAGTACTGTGTCGTCAACTGTCAATATCTCGAAGGAAAATGGAACTGAATTTATCGTTCTAGAATTGCTGTAGGATATACGACTTCGGCGTCGAAGTTCATCCAACAGCAACAGTGCTCTACTGGTAGATGTAGTAACCACCGGACACTGAGTTGTAAATATCTCTAGCCACAACTGTAGTATACATTTCTATTCTAGAGCTATTTTGGAACTGACATTGTCAGTCAACAATGTTATTCAAATGTTGCAATATTGTGATGATGTCTTTAATGGGTACTGTGTTTTCTATAGGTATTACTTTCAGTGATAATGGAACCGCATTTCTCAATCTAGAATTGCCGTGGTATAGACAACATCAGTGAGTACGTTAATCTAGCGGCAATGGTGCTCTGTCGGAAGATGAACGAAGTAACGTACAGTCATTCGTACAAATCTTTTGCCATCGCCGTAATATACATTGGTTATTCCAAAATTGCTTCGGAATCAACATTATCATTTAGAAAATTCGTCCAACGATTACATGACATTGAAGATGGCTGTATTCAGTTCTGTGTCGCCAAACGTGTCGTTAATAACTCGAGGGGCGGCGCATCTGCATTTCACGACCTAGAATTGCTGTGGAATATACATCATCAGGGGGCAGATTAATGCAATTTCAACAGTGCTCTGCCTGGAGATGTACTAAATGCCGTTTTCCAATTCTAAGTATCAGTTGCCATAACCGTAGTATACATATGTTAGTTCAGTATTACTTTGGAATTTACATCATCAGTAAGGATAGTGGTTCAACGTCTACATTACTGTGATGATGGTGGTACTCGGTACAGTGTTGTCAGCCATTGATACCTCGTGGTTTAGTGGACCTGCATTTTGTCATCCTAGAATATTAATAGAATTTAAATTATCATTGTACAGCTTAATACAACGGCTGCAGTGCTATATTGGAGCATGTAATAAGTGCCGTACCGTCTATTGGAAATGTGCCATGCCACGATCGTACTATACGTTGGTTATCCTAGAATTGCTTCGGAATTAGCGTCATCAGTGAACAAAGGTATTCAGCGGCCACAATTCTGTGGTAATGCCTGTGCTCGGTACTTTGTTCTTATTTGTTAAATTCTCGAGGGATAATGGAACTGCATTTCTCGCTCTAGAATTGATGCAGAATATATATCTTCTGTGACCAACTTAATCCAACGGCAACAGAGCTGTGTTGGTAGATGTACTGATTACAGTAGTGTGAATTGTAAACATGTCCTGCCATAAAAGTAGTATTTATATGTTATTCCGGAATAACCTATGAAATCACATCTTCAGTTGTCAAAGTAGCCCAACGTCAACATTACAGTGTTGACTGCAGTATTCAGTTCTGTGTTGTCAACTGTTAATATCCCGAGGGATAATGGATCTGTGATTTATCATTCCAGAACTGTTGTTGTGTCTGAATCATCATTGAACAGACAAATCCAGCGGGAACGGTGCT
This sequence comes from Eufriesea mexicana, assembly GCF_001483705.2. Lineage (NCBI taxonomy): Eukaryota > Metazoa > Arthropoda > Insecta > Hymenoptera > Apidae > Eufriesea > Eufriesea mexicana. The sequence continues at coordinate 4,031 of NW_016917034.1, forward strand.
CTAATGGTAGATGTACGAAGTAACGTATTCTCAGTTTTAAATACCACCGTTCATGACCATAATATACATTGATTATTCCAGAGTTGCTTTGGAATATGCATCATCACTGTACAAAACAATCCAACGGCTACATTACAGTGATGATAGCTGTACTCATCGCTATGTTGTCAGTTGTTAATATCGCGATGGGTAATGGGTCTGTATTTTGTCATTCTGGAATTGGTGTAGGATCAAAGTCGTCATTGAACTGGCTAATCCAGGGGCTACAATGCTTTATTGTTGGATGTACTAAATAACGTGCAGTCAGTTCGAAATGTCTCTAGTCGTAGGTGTATTACACATTGTTTGTTTTTGAATTTCCTTGGGACATATGTTACGAGTGAGCAGTGTAATCGAACAGTTACAGTGCTGTAATGAAGGCAGTGCGCAATGCTGTGTTTCCAATTGTTAATATCTCGAGGGAAAATGGACCTGCATTTCTCGATCTGGAATTGCTGTTTGATATACATCAACAGTGACCAAATTATTACAACGGCAAGAGTCTTCTTTTGGAAGATGTTTTAAATGCCGTACTGTCAGTAGAATACACCACTTGTCACAGGCGCAGTATACATACGTTTTTCTAGAAACACTTTCGAATATACGACATCAATGAACAAAGCAGTATAACGTCTACATGTCTGTGATGATTGCTATAATCAGTACTGTGTCTTCAGTTGACAATTCCTCGGGGGGCAATGGACCGGTATTTGTCAATGCATAACTGCTATAACATCTAAATCATCATTGAACAGGTTAATCGAATAGCTACAGAGCCCTGATTGTTGTGTTTCTAGGAAAAGTAGTGCCAACTGCAAATATCTCTAGCCATAACTGTAGCTTAGATAGATTACTCCAGAGATGCTTTGGAACTGACGTAATGAGTGAACAAAGATATTCAGCGGTTAAAATAACATTATGGCAGCTGTACTAAGTACTGTGTTGTCAGTGGTGGATATCCTGCGCGATAATGTCTCTGCATTTCTTGTCCTCGAATTACTGTAGAATATACATAATCGGTGCACAGATTAATCCACCGACGGCAGTGCTCTCTTGGTGGATGTACTAATCTCCGTAATGACTATTGCAGGTATCACTAGACATAACCACAATATAGATATGATATTCTAGAATTACATTTGAATTTACATCATCAGTGAACATAATAGTCAAACGTGTACATGTCTGTGGAGATGGCTGTACTCAGTACTGTGTCGCCAATTGTTACTATCTCGAGGGTCAGTGGAAGAGTTTCTTGTCGTTCTAGAATAGTTATGGAATTTAAATCACCATTGAAATGTATAATCCAGCGGCTACTGTGCTATATTTGTGGATGTAATTGGTAGCGCTCAGCCATCTGTAAATGTATCCAGCCATAACAGTAGTACACATATATTATGCATGTATTCCTTTGGAACTGACATTATCATTGAACAAGGTTATTCTACCCTTACAATACTGTGATGATGGCTGCACTCAGTAAGGTGTTGTCAATAGTTCTTATATAGAGGGATAATGGATCTGCATTTCTCGCTCGAGAATTGCTGTGTAACATCCACCATCAGTAAGCACATTAATTCACCGGCAGCAGTGACATCTGTTGGGAGACGTACTAAATGCCGTACTGTCAATTGTAAATATCATTAACCATAACCGCACAACACATTGGTTATACTAGAATCACGTTCCAATTTACATTATCAGTGAATACAGCAGCCCAGCGGCTACACTACTTCGATGGTGGCTGTACTCAGTACTGTGTTGTCAATTGTTAATATCTCGGGGTTCAGTGGATCTGTATCTTGTTATTCAAGGATTGGTATAGGATTTAAATCGTCATTGAACAGATTAATCCAACGGCTACTGTGCTATGTTGGTGGATGTAATTCTTATTACAGTGTCGTCAGTTGTTAATTTCTTGGGGGTTAATGGATCGGCGTTTCTCGTTCTAGAATAGCTGCGGAGCATTCATCATCAGTGAACAGATTATTCCAACGCCAATAATGATCCGTTGGATGACGCACTAAATGCCGTACCTTCAATTGTCTATATCACGGAGCATAACCGCTCAATAAATGTGTTATTCTAGAATCGCTTTCGGACTTACGTCGTCAGTTAACAAAGTAGTCCATCGTAAACGATACGGCGGTGATGGCCGTACTCAGTGCTGCTTTGTCAATAGTTAATATCTCAAGGAGTATTGGACATGCATTTTGTCATTCCAGAAATGTTATGGAATTCAAATCATCATTGAATATTCCCATTCAGCTGTTACAGCGCTATATTGGTGGTTATATTGTGTACCATACTACCAACTGGATATGACTAAAACAATAGCCGTAATGTACAACGATTGGGCCCGAAGTGCCTTCTAATTTTCATCAGCAGTGTGCAAAGTAATTCAACGGCCAGAATACTGCGATGGCGGTGGCACTGAGTAATGTGTTGTCATTTGTTTATATCTCGAGGGATGATGGACCAGCATTTCTGGTTCTAGAAATGCTGTGGGTTGTACATCGTCAGCGAACAGATAAATCCAACGGCAGCTGTGATCTGTTGGAAGCTGTACTAAATGCCGTGCTGTCACTTGTACATATCACTAGCCATAACCGCACTATACTTAGGACATTTTAGACACATTTGCTAATTTACATCATCAGTGGATCATGCACTCCAGCAGCTAAATTGCCGTGATGGAGGCTGTTCTCAGTACTGTGTTGTCAATTGCCAATAACTCGAGGGTCAGTGGATCTGTGTTTTGCTAATCTAGAAATTTTGTAGGATTTAAATCACCATTGAACAGATTAATCCAACGACAATTGTGCCATATTGGTGGATGTAATGGGTACGTTACCGTCAATTGGAAATGACTCAAGAGATCTGTAATATACATAGGTTACTCTAGAAATGCTTTGTAACTTGCAACATCAGTGTACAGAATTATTCAACGGCTAGAGTTTTGTGATGACGGCTGTACTCAATACTGCATTGTCATTTGTCAATATCTTGAGGGATGTAGAACCTGCACGTCTCGTTCTAGTATTGCAGTGGAATACACATCATCGGTGAACAGATCAATACAACGGCAACAGTGACTTGTTGGAAGGTGTACTAAATGCCGTACAGTCAATTATAAGTCTCACTAGACATAATCTCAAAATACATATGTTATTCTACAGTCTCCTTCGAATATGCATTGACAGTGAAAGAAGTAGTCCAACGGCAACAATACTGTGATTTTGTGTGTATTCGCTCCTGTGTTGTAAATTGCTAAGGTCTCGATGGTTAGTGGGTATGTATTGTGTAATTCTAAAATTGTTATAGAATCTAGATGATCACTGGACAGAATAATCCAACGGCTACCATGCTATATTCGTGGATATAGTAAGTACAACACTGTCAATTGCAAATGTTTCAGGACAACCGTAATATACATTGATAACTCCGGAATAGCTTTGGAATCTTCGTCAACAGTTAACAAAATCATTCAACGGCTACAAAACTGTAATGATGACTATACTCAGTTCTGTGTTATCTTTTCTATCTCACAAGGAATAGTGCTTATGCATTTATAGCTCTGTAATTGCTGTGGATTATACATCATCTGTGAATAGCTCAATCCGACGGCAGGAATGATATGATCGGAGACGTACTAAATGCAGTGCAGTCAATTGTAAATATCACTAGGCACAACCGAAGAAGGCGCAGCTCTTTCGAGAAACAGATTCGAATTTACATTGTCTGTGAACAAAGTAGGCCAACGGCTACATTACGGTGATGGTGCGGAATCTCGTCACTGTGTGCTAAATTGCTAATACCTCACGGCACAGTGGTTCTGTATTTTGTTACTCTACAGATTATACATCATTTAAATCATGATTGAACAGATTAATCCAACGACAACTGTGCGATAATTTTAGGTGTTATCAGTACCGTACTGTCGATTGGAGATGTCTCCAGACAACCGCAATATACACAGATCCCTCTCTAATATCTATGGAATTTACAACATCAGTGAACAAAATTATTCAGCGGCTACAATCCTGTGGTGATGGCTGCACTCTGTACTGTGATAACATTTGCGAATATCTCGAGGGACAATAGATCTACGCTTCTCGTTCTAGAATTGCTGCATGTTATACAATATCAGTGAAAATATTAACACAACGGCAACTGTGATTCGATGGAGGACGAACTAGATGCTGTACAGCCATTTGCAAATGTCACTAGCCATTGCCGCTCAATGCATAGGTTATACTAGATTCACCTTCGAATTTACATTATTAGTGAACATAGTTGTCCAACGGATACATTACTTTGATTGTGGGCGTATTCAGTACTGTGCCGTAAACGGCTAATACCTCGAGAGTCAATGGACCTCCCTTCCGCTATTCTAGAATTTTGTGGAATTTAAATCATCATTTATGGGAATAATCAGACGGCTTCTGTGCTATATTCGGTGACGTAATAGGTACCGAACTGTCAATTGGGAATGTCTCTAGACAACCATAATATACATAGATTACTCCACAATTGCTTTGCAAATTACATCATCACTGGACGAAATTATACAACGGCTACAATGTTGTGATGATGTCTGTAGTCAGTACTGTCTTGTCATTTATTAATTTCTAGAGCTATAATGGACCTGCATTTCTCGTTCTAGATTTGCAGGGGAATATATACTATCAATGAACAGATAAATCCACCGACAGCAGTGAACTGTTGGAAGGTGCACTAAATGCCGCACTGTCAACTGTAAATACCATTGGACGTAACCACACTATACATAGGTTACACTAGGTTCACTCTCTAATTTACATTACTTGTGTACAATTTAGTATGCCTGCTACGTAAGTGTGATGGCCGCTGTACTCAGAACTATGTTGTAAACTGCTAATACCTCTAGTGTCAGTGGATTTGCATTTTGTCATTCTAGTATTGTTATAGAATTTAGAGCATCATTGAATAGAATAATTCAGCGGCTACTGCGCTATATTGATGGACGCAATATGTGCTGTACTGTCGTTTAAAATATCTGAAGGCAGCCGTAATATACATTGATTATTCTAGAATTGCGATGGAGCTTACATGATTAGTGAACAATATTATTCAACGTCCACAATAATGTGATGATGTCTGTACTCTGTACTTTGTTGTCACTTTTTAATATCTCAAGGGATATTGGATCTGCATCACTCGTCCTATAACTGCTGTGGAATATACATCGTAAGAGAGCGGATCAATACGGCAGCAACAGAGGTCTGTTGGAAGACGTAGTTAATGCCGTACTGTCAATTGTAAATGTCACTAAGCATAACCGCACAATGCATAGGTTATTCTAGAATCACTTTCGAATTTGTATTACTAGTGGACGAAGTAGCCCAAGGGCTACATTACTTAGATGGTTAGTGTACTCAGGATTGTGATGTAAATTGTGAATAACTGGAAGAACGGTGGGCATGTATTCTGTAATTCCAGAGTTGTTATAGAATGTACATCATCATTGATCAGATTAATCCAGCGACGACTGTGCTACATTGGTGGATGTAATTAGTGCCGTGGAGTCAATTGCAAATAGCTCAAGACAACCGTAATATACATAGATTACTATAGAATTGCTTTGGAATTTACATCATCAGTGGAGAATATTATTCAACGGCTACAATACTGTGTCGGTGGCTGTAATCAGTACTGTGCTCTCATATTTTAATTTCTCGAGGGATAATGGATCTGCATTTCTCGTTCAAGAGTTGCAGCGGAATAAACACTGTAATTGAACAGATTAATCCTACGACAAGAGTGAACTGCTGGTGGATGTATTTAATGCGGCACTTTCAGTTGTAAATACTACTAGCCATAGCCACACTATACATAGGTTGCTATAGAATCACACTCGAATTTACATTATAAGTGTACAAGGTATTATAGCGGCTCCATAAATATTATCGTCGCTGTACTCAGTACTATGATGTAAATTGCTAATATCTCAAGCGTCAGTGTATATGTATTTTGTCATTTTAGGTTACTTATAGAATTCAGATCATCATTGAAAAGAATAATCTAACGGCTACTTTGCTATATTGGTGGACTCAGTACGTACAGTACTGTCAGTTGGAGATGTCTCAAGACAACCGTAATATACATTTGCTGCACTTGAATTGCTTTGGAATTGGCGTCATCAGTGAAAATAGGTTTTCAATGTCTACAATACTGTGGTGATGGCTGTACTCTGTACTTTGTTGTCATTTGGATCTGCATTACTCGTCCTAGAATTGCAGCGGAATATACACTCTCAGTGAGCAGATCAATCCGGCGGCAACAGTGATCTGCTGCAAGACGTAGTAAATGCCGTACTGCCAATTGTAAGTGTCACTGAGCATAGGCGCACAGTAGAGATGTCATACTGCACTCACTTTCTAATTTATATCATCAGTGGACGAAATAGACCATCGTAACCATTACTGTGATGATGGCTGTACTGAGAATTATGTTGTCAATTGTTAATATCACAAGAAAGTGTGGACACACCTTGTGTCATTCTAGAAATGTTATAGAACTTGTATCATCGTTGAACGTCCTAATTCAACGGCCACAGTTATATATTGGTGGATGTAATGTGTAGCGTAATGGAATTTTCATCATAAGTGATCAAAGTTATTCAATGGCTACAATACTGTGTTGATGGCTGTACTCAGTGTTGTGATGTTATATGTTACTACCTCGAGGAACAATGGATCTGCATTTTTCGTTGTAGAATTGCTGTAGAATATACATCCTTATTGAACTGATTATCCCAACGCCAACAGTGCTCTATTGGAAGAAGTAGAAACTGCCGTACTGTCAATTGTAAATGTGACTAGACTCAACCGCACTACAAACATGTAATTCTAGTACCAATCGAATTTACATCATCAGTGAACATAATAAACCACAGGCTACTTTACTGTAATGATGGCTGTACTCAGTACTGTGTTATCAATTGTCAGTATTTCGACGGAGAATGGATCTGTCCATTGTCATTCTAAAGCTGCTGCAGAGCATAAGTCCTTTCTGAACAGATAACTACAACAGCAACAGAGATCTGTAGGTAGATGTGCTAAGATCCGTACTGTCAATTCGAGATATCCCAAGCCATAACTGTAACGAGCATTGATTATTCCAGAATTTCTTTGGAATTTGCATCATTAGTGAACAATGTAGTACAGCGGTAATGGTACTTGGACAATGGCTGCACTCAGTATTCTGTTGTCAGTTGCTAACATTGCGTGGGATAATAGATCTGATTTGTGTCATTCTAGAATTACTGCAGAGTATAGATCATCATTGAACAGATTAATCCAACGGCTACAGTGTTCTGATGGTGGACGTTTTCAGCACCGTACAGTCAATTGTAAATTTTCAAAGCTGCAACCGTACTGTACACTGGTTATTATAGGATAGCTTTGCAATCTGAAGCATCAGTCGACTTATGATGCAACGTCTGCAGCACTGAGATGATTGCTGTACTCAGTGCTGTGTTGCCAATTGCTTATATCCCGAGGTTCACGGGATCTGTATTTTGTCATTAAGGAATTGCCCCAAAATCTATATCATCATTGAACAGATTAATACTGCTACAGCATGGCTCCGGTGTTGGATGCACAGAGTACCGTAATGTCAATTCGAAATATCATATGGCAAAACTGTGCGATACGTTCATTGCTACAGAATTACTTTGCAATTTATATCCCCAGCGAACAATGCATTCCAACAGAAAAATTACAGTGATGATTGTTGCAATGATTACCGTGTTGTCTATTGTTAATATCACAAGCGATAATGAAACTTCATTTATTATTCCAGAGTCTCTGTAGTATATACATCAATAGTGAAAAGACAGATCCGGTGGCAACAGTGCTCTGTTCTTAGATGTACTAGGTACCGTACAGTCAATTGTACATATCGCTAGCCATAACCGTATTATACATTGATTATTTCAGGATTGCTCTGGGACCTGCATCATCAGTGGACAAAGTAACTCAGTGGCTACAATACTGTGACGATGGCTTTACTTAGAACTGTGTCGTCGATTGAAAATATCTCGGGGTACGGTGGACCTGCATTTTTGGTTCTGGAACTGTCATTTAATTTAAATCGTCATTGAAGTGTTTAATCCGACGGCTACAGTGCTATATTGATCTATGCAATAACTACCGTACTGTCAATGGAAATGTCTCAAGCCAAAATCGTACGATACATTCATTATCCCGGAATTGCTCTTTAATTACCATTATTACCGAATAAAGTAGTACAACGGCTACACCACTATGATGGTGGCAGCACTCAGTACTGTGTTGTGAATATTTAATATCTCAAGTGTCAGTTGATCAGTATTTTGGCAATCGTGAATTGTTGTAGAATTCAAATCATCTTTGGACATGTTAATCCAACGGTAACTGCGCTATATTGGTGGATATAATAGGTACCGTAATATCAATTGGAAATATCTTAAGCCATAACGGTAACAAAAATTTATTGCTCCCGAATTGCCTTAGAATTCACATCATCAGAGAGAAAAGCAGCCCAACCTCTATATTTCAGTGAAAATGGTTGTACTCCCCACTGTGGTGTTAATTGCTAATTTCTAGGGGGACAATGAACATTAATCCTTCATTCCACAATTTTTGTGGAACATAAATCTTCAATGAAATGCTTAGTACAACGGCAAAAGTGCTCTGTTGGTAGATGTACCAGTTACCGTACTGTAAATTGTAAATATCACTAGACTTAACTGTAGTATACATAGGTTTCTCTAGAAATTCCGTGGAATGTACATCATCAGTGAACAAGGTAGGCGAACGTGTACATGACTGTGATGATGGCTGTACTCATGAGAGTGTTGTCACCAGTTAATATCTTGGGGGTTAATGGATCCGCCATTAGTCATTCTAGAATTCCCATCAAATCTTAATCATCATTGAACAGATTAATACGGCGGATGCAGTACCCTGCTGGTGGATTTGCTAAGTACCGTACAGTCAATTGGAAACGTCTCAAGACACATACGCACAATACATTGATAATTCTAGATTCACATTCGTATTCCTAACAACAGTGAACAAAGTTGACCAACCGCTACGTTACTGTGATATCGGCTGTAATCATTTCTGTGCTGTCAATTGTTCATCTCTCGAGGAACAGTGGACCTGTATTTTGCCATTCTGGAAATGTTGTAGAATTTATATGATCACTGAACAGCTTAATGCATCGCCTAAACCGCTGTATTGGTGGACGCAATACGTACCGTACTCTCAACTGGATATATCTCAAACCATAACCATAGCATATATTGATTACTCCAGAATTTCCTTCGAATTTACGACATAAGTAAATAATGTGGTCTAACGGATTGATTACTGTGATTGTGACTCTGCTCATTCCTGTGTTGGCAACTGTTAACATCTCGGGGGATAATGGATCTGTATTTTTTCCTTACGAAATTTATATAAAACAAAATAGTCAATGAACTACTTAAACCAAAGGCTACCGTGGTATATCGGTGGATGTACTTCGCACCGTACTGCCAATTGTAAATGGCACCAGCTATAACCGTACTACACACTGATTATCCTAGAATTGCTTCGAAATTTGCACGATCAGTGTTCAAATGTCCAGCGTTTTCAGTACTACGGTGATGATAGTTCTCAATACTGCATTGTCAATTGTTAATATTCCGGTCGATAATTGTTCTACATTTCTCGTTCTAGATTTGCTGTTGAACATACATCATCTGCGAACAGATTAATCCAACAGCTAGAGTGCTCTATTTGTGGATGCAATAGGTACCGTTTTATCAGTTGTAAATATCATTAGCCGTAGCCGCACTATACATATGTTATCCATGATTTACATTCAAATTTACAACACCAGTGGGCAAAGTATTCCAACAGAAACATTACAGCGATAATGGCTGTACTCGGTACTACGTTGCCAGTTGTTAATATCTCGACGGCATGTGGATATAAATCTTATAATTCCAGAATTGCTATGAAATCTAAATCATCATTGGACAGGTCCATCCAGCCCCACACTGCTACATTGAGGGATGTAATTGGTACCGTACCGTCAAATGGAAACATTCCAAGCCAAAACCTTACTATGCACTGAATATCCTACAATTACTCGGGAATTTGCATTAGCAGTCAGTAAATGTACCATCGTCTAGAGAACTGTTATGAAGGCTCTACTCAATACTGTCTTGTCAACTGCCTATGTTTCGTGGGGTAATGTATCTTTCACTCTTCATCCTGGAATTGCTTCAGAATATGAATCATCTGTGAACAGATTAATCCAACGTCAACATTGCTATGCTAGTAGATATACTAATTGCCGTATAGCCATTTCCAAATATTTCAAGACATAACCGTAGTATACGTTGATTATTCTAGAATTGCATTGGAATGTACATTATTAGAGGACATAGCGTTTCAGCAGTTACAATATTGTGATGGCGTCTGTACTCTGTACTGTGTTGTCAAGTTTTAATATCTCGACGGATAATGGATCACAATTTTGTCATTCTAGAATTACTGCGAAGCCTAACTCATCACTGAACAGATTAATCTAGCGGCTACAGTGCTCTGTTGGTGGATGTACCCAGCATCGTAGTGTCAATTGTAAATATCCAAAGTTGTAACATTTCTATACACTGGTTATCATAGAATTGCTTTGCAATTTGCAGCATCAGTCGAAATATGACGCAACATACACAGCACTGTGATGATTGCTGTACTCAGTACCGTGTCGTCAATTGCTTGTATATCGAGGGACAGTGGAGTGGTGCTTCTTCATTCTAGAATGGCTATTGAACTTAAATCATCATTAAACAATTCAATACAACGGTTACAGTGATATATTGATCGATGTAGTAAGTATTGTACTGTCAATTGGAAAAGTCTCAAGACAAAGCTGTACGATAGACTCATTACCCCAGAATTTCTTTGGAATTACCATTGTCAGTGAACAAGGCAGTGCAACGGCTACACCAGCGTGATGATGCCAGTACTTAGTATTGCGTTGTGAATGGCAAATGTCTCGTGTGTCAGTCGATCAGTATTTTCACATTCTTGTACTGTTATAGGAGCTAAATCACCACTGAACATGTTAACCCAGCGGATACTGTGCTATATTGGTGGATATAATCAGTACTGTAGTTTTAATTGGAAACATCTCAAGCCATAACCGTAATAAACGTCGATAATTCCAGAATTTCATTAGGATTTAAAACATCAGTGATCATAGAGGTGCAACGTCTGCAGTACATTGAAGATGGCTGTAATCAGTACTGTCCTGTCAATTGCTTATATCTCGAGGGACAATGAACTGCATTTCTCGTTCTCGAATTTATGTAGGATATAAATCATCGGTGAACAGGTTAATCCAACGGCAATAGTGCTCTGTTGGTAGATGTAATAGATGCCGTACTGTGATTTGGAAATGTTTCTAGCCATAACCGTACAATATATTGGTTATTCGAGAATCGCGTTGATACATACATCATGAGTGAGCAAAGCAGCC
>NW_016917035.1:0-2667 GCF_001483705.2 Eufriesea mexicana
TGGGAAGGCCAGCAATTGTGGTCTCGGCACGCTAGGTTGAGTTATGCTACTTTCGGTAAGATAAGGTTTGCTTGGGTTAGGAAAGGATAGCTTTGGCTTTTGTGCTATACACTGCCATTAGGTGGATTTCTGCGCTCTACTGTCCTCTAATACGTTCTGCTCGGCCATGTGAAGACAAGCAATTTTGGTCGCTGCACGTTAGGTTGAGTCAGATTACGCTCGGGCATGTTAGGTTAAGCTATGTTTGGTTAGGATACCTTTGACTCTTGTGCTCAACGCTGCTATTGTAAGGACTTCTGCGCTCTGCTGTGCTCTGGTTTCTTCTGTTTGGCTCATGGGGGGCCAGCGGCAGTAGTGTCGGCACGTTAGATTGATCTCTTTTATGTTTGGCTATGTTACGTTTGGTTAGGTTAGTGCACGATAGCTTTGACTTCTGTGCCGTACACTGCCCTTTTGTGGATTTCTGCGATCCATATTGCTCCAATATGCTCTGCTAACCTCTGGGGATGCCAGCAATTGTAGCCTAGGCACGTTCGGTTTAGTTAGGCTACATTTGGTATTGTTAATTGGTTTTGGTTTGGCTTGGATAGATACGACTTTTCGGTATACGCAGCTATTCGGTGAATTTCTGCGCTCTACTGCGCTCTACGATACCCTGCTTGGCCCTGGGAGGTCCAGCAATAGTGGCCGCTGCGCGCTAGGTTAAGTTAGGTTGCATTTGGTTTGGTTATGTTTGCTTGGGCTGGGTTTGCATAAATTTGCATTTTCTGCTATACACTGCGGTTCTATGGATCTTTGCGCCCTACTCCTCTCTAATATGTTCTGCTTGTCTCTGTGAAGGCCAGCAATAATGGTCGCGGCACAACCGGTTGTGATAGATTACGTTTGGTAGGGTTAGGCTACGTTGGGTTAGGTCAGGATAGCTTTGACTTTTCTGCTGCAAACTGCTATTCTATGGACTTCTGCGCTCTACTGTGCTCTACTTCTCTCTGCTGGTCTCCGGGGCGCCAGGAGTAGTGGCGGCGTCACGTTACGTTTAGTTATGTTACGTTTGGTTAGATTACGTTTGCATGGGTTAGGTTAGAGTAGCTTTGGCTTTTGTGCTGTGCACCGCCATAAGGTGGATTTCTGCGCTCTACTGTCCTCTAATACATTCTGCTGGGCTATGTGAGGTCCAGAAATTGTGGTCGCAGCAAGTTAGGTTGAGTCAGATTACGTTCGGTTATGTTAGGTTAGGTTATGTTTGGTCAGGATGGCTTTGACTTTTGTGTTCAACGCTGCTATCCTATGGACTTCTACGTTCTACTGTGCTCTAGTTTTTTCTGCATGGCTCATGGGAGGACAGCAGCAGTGCTCTCGGCACGTTAGGTTGAGTTATTCTTCTTCTGGCTAGTGTAGGTTACGTCAGGTTATGGTATTATGTAATTGTCTTTTGTTCTTTGCCCTTCAGTGCGGCGGATTTCTGCGCTCTTCTCTGCTCTAGTATATTCTGCTTTTTCCCTGTGGAGGTCAGCAGAACTGGTGTAGGCACGTTAGGTTTTGTTACGTTATGTATTTTTGTGTTATGTTTCGTTATGTCTGGCTAGGATAGCTATGACTTTCGTGCTGTTCACTGCTGTTCGGTGGATTTCTGAGCTCTACTGTGATCAAATGTTCCCTGTTTTGCTCTGAGAATTCCATAAATAGCGGCCGCGGCACGTTAGGCTTTGTTAAGCGAAGTCTGCTTTGTTTCGGTTAGGATATCATTGACCTTCGTGATGTACACTGCCATTGTATGGAGCTCTGCGCTCGGCTCACCCCAAATATGCCCTGCTTTGCAGTGGGGAGTCCAGCAATAGATGGCTAGGCATGCTAGATTTGGATTGCCTACTCTTGGTTAGGTTAGGGTATGGCGTGTTTGGTTAGAATACATTCTACTTTACTGCTTCACACTTCAACGCCGCGGATTCCTGTGAACTACTGTGCTCTAGCATATTCAGCTTGGCGCAGCGTAGGTCAGAAATTTTGTTCGCGGCACGGTAGGATGGGTTCGATTACGTTTGGCTATGTTACGGTTGGTTACGTTAGGAGAGGATAGTTCTGTCGTTTCCTCCATAGACTGCTATTCGGTGGATTTCTGCGCCCTTCTGTGCTTTAATATGCTCTGCTTGTATTTGGGGATGCCAGCAATAGTGGTCTCGGCACGTTAGTCCGAGATATGCTACGTTTGGTTAGGTTAGGTTAGTTTGGGTCAGGATACGATAGCTTCGACAGTTCTGCCATTCACGGCCATTATATGGGCTTCTGCGTTCTACTCTCCCCTATTTTATTCTGCTTGGCTCTGGGAACGGCAGCAATAGTGGCATTGGCGCATTATGCTGAGTTTGTCTACGTTTGGTTGTGTTAGGGCAGGTCAGGTTAGGTAGGGTATGTTCTACTTTTGTGCTTTACACTGCTATTTGGTGGCTCTCTGCGCTCTACTGTACTCTAGTATATTCTGCTTAGCTCTGGGGAGGCCTGCAATGGCGGTCCCAGCACGTTAAGTTAAGTTAGGTTACGTTTGGCTATATTAAGGTAGGATAGGTTAGGAGGGGATAGCCTTTACTTTGCCCCATACACTGATATTCGATGCGTTCCTACACTCTACATAGCTCGACTATACTCTTTGAGACTCTGCGGAGGTCAGTA
>NW_016917035.1:2961-5392 GCF_001483705.2 Eufriesea mexicana
CTGTGCTCGTTCCTTGGGATGCCACCAATGGTGGCCGTGGCACGTTGGGTTCAGTTAGGTTACGCTTGGTAAGTCTATGTTAGGTAAAGTTAGAAAAGGGTAGCTTTGGCTTATGTGCCATACACTGGTATTCGTATGGTTTCTGCGCCCTACGTTGCTCTACAATACTCTGCCCTTCTATGGAGAGGCCGGAGATAGCGGCCATAGGAGGTTAGGTTTAGTTATGCTACGTTCGGTTAGGTTACGATAGCTTGGTTTATGTACGGATAGCTTTGGCTTCGTGGTGTAAACTGCTATTAGGAGGATTTTTGCGCTCTGCTCGTCTCTCCTATATTCTGGTTGGCCCTGGGGAGTCCTGTAACAACGGCCGTCGCACGCTATGTTGAGTTAGACTACGATTGGTTAGGTTATGTTGCTTTGGGTTACGTTTAGATAGCTTTGACTTTTCTGAAATACACTGCGATCCTATAGATTTCTGCGCCCTACTCTTCGCTAATGTGTTCTGCTTGGATATGTAGAGGCCAGCAGTAGTGGTAGTGACACGATAGGTTTTGTTATGTTACGTTTTGTTATGTTAGGTTAGGTTGGATCTGGTCGGGATGGCTATGGGCTTTGTGCTATACACTGCCGTCCGGTGGATTTATGCTCTCTTCTGTGCTCTGGCAGGCTCCACTTGGATGTGGGAAAGCCAGCAATTGTGGTCTCGGCACGCTAGGTTGAGTTATGTTACTTTCGGTAAGATAAGGTTTGCTTGGGTTAGGAAAGGATAGCTTTGGCTTTTGTGCTACACACTGACATTAGGTGGATTTCTGCGCTCTACTGTCCTCTAATACGTTCTGCTCGGCCATGTGAAGACAAGCAATTTTGGTCGCTGCACGTTAGGTTGAGTCAGATTACGCTCGGGCATGTTAGGTTAAGCTATGTTTGGTTAGGATACCTTTGACTCTTGTGCTCAACGCTGCTATTGTAAGGACTTCTGCGCTCTGCTGTGCTCTGGTTTCTTCTGTTTGGCTCATGGGGGGCCAGCGGCAGTAGTGTCGGCACGTTAGATTGATCTCTTTTATGTTTGGCTATGTTACGTTTGGTTAGGTTAGTGCACGATAGCTTTGACTTCTGTGCTGTACACTGCCCTTTTGTGGATTTCTGCGATTCATATTGCTCTAATATGCTCTGCTAACCTCTGGGGATGCCAGCAATTGTAGCCTAGGCACGTTCGGTTTAGTTAGGCTACATTTGGTATTGTTAATTGGTTTTGGTTTGGCTTGGATAGATACGACTTTTCGGTGTACGCAGCTATTCGGTGAATTTCTGCGCTCTACTGCGCTCTACGATACCCTGCTTGGCCCTGGGAGGTCCAGCAATAGTGGCCGCTGCGCGCTAGGTTAAGTTAGGTTGCATTTGGTTTGGTTATGTTTGCTTGGGCTGGGTTTGCATAAATTTGCATTTTCTGCTATACACTGCGATATACACGGCCAGTCGGCGGATTTCTGCATTCTACTATGCTCTAGTATGTTCACCTTGGATCTACGATGGACTGCAGTAGTGGTGTCGGCACTTTATGCTCTGTTAAGCTATGTTAGGCTTTGTTTGGCTAGAACTGGTTATGTTAGTCTATCTTTGACTTTTGAGCCTTACGCTGCAATGCTGTGAACTTCTGCGCCCAATTGTGTTCTATTATATTCTGAATGGCTGCGTGGAGGTCAGCAATAATGGTCTAGGCACGTTAGCGTGAGTTAGGTTGCGCTTGTTTATGTTTCGTTTGGTTTGGTTAGGCTAGGATAACTTTGGCTTTTGCGCTATAAACTGCTATTCGGTGGATTCCTGCGCACTACTGTGGCCTAATATGCTCTGCTTTACCCTGGGACGGCCAGAAGTTGTGGTCGCGGTACGTAACTTAGAGATAGGCTACGTTTGGTTAGGTGAGATAAGGTCAGGTTGTGTTAGGATATACTTGACATTTGTGCTTTGCACAGCAACGTGGTGGATTACTGCACTGCACTGTACTCTAGTATCTCCTGCTCGGCCCTGGTGATTCCAGCAATAGTGTCCGCGGCTCGCTGTGTTGAGATAGGCTTCGTTGGGTTATGTTACATTTGTTTGGGCTAAGTATGTATGGCTGTGGCTTTATCTGCTATACACTCTGATCGTATGGATTTCTGCACTCTAGTCTCCTTTAATATGTTCTGCTTGGCTCTGAAGATGCCGGCAATAGAGGTCTAGGCACGCTAGGTTGAGTTAGGTTACGCTTGGCTTGGCTAGGTTGGGAGTGGTTTGGCTCTAATAGCTTCGACCATGTGCTGTACACTGATATTCGGTCGATATTTGTACACTGTATGGCTCTACTGTCACCTGCTTTTCTCTTGGGAGACCAGCAATAGGTTTCATGGCATGTTTGGTCGAGTTAGGTTACGTTTGGTTTTTTATGGTTAGG
>NW_016917035.1:9571-17001 GCF_001483705.2 Eufriesea mexicana
TATGTTAGGTTACGTTGTGTTAGGCTACGATTGCTTCGGCTATTATGATACACACTGACATTCTATGGACTTCTGCGCTCTTCTGCCCGCTATCGCACTCTGCTTGCCTCTGTGGACGACAGGATTATTGCCCTCGGCGTGATAGGTTGAGATATGCAACGTTTGGTTAGGATATGCTTGATTATGCTTGGTTAGGATAGCTTTGACTTTTGTGCTATACACTGTTGTTCGGACGATATCAGCGTTCTGCATTCTGCTGCTATACTCTGCTTAGCTCTCGTGAGACCAGCAATAGCGGTTGTGGCACGTAAGCTTGTGTTACGTCACGTCCGCTTATGCCATATTTGGTTAGGTTCGGATACCGTACCTTTGACTTTTGTGCTCTACACTGCTATTCGGTGCATTCCTGTTCTCTACTGTGTTCTAATATGCTCTGCTTAGCGCTCGAGAGGCCCACAATAGCGGTTTCGGAAAGTTAGGTACAGATATGCTGCGTTTGGTTAGGTTACGTTTGGTTACGTTAGGATTGTTTGGGTTCGGTGTGGTTATCTTTGGAATTCGCGCTATGCGCGGCCATACTATGAACCTGTGTGCTCTCGTGTGCTCTATCATATTCTGCCTGCCTTTGGGAAAGCCAGAAATAGTGGTCGCGTGACGTTAGGTCTGGTTACTCAACGTTTGGCTAGGTTAGGATTTGCCCGGTAATGTTAGGATATCTTTGACTTTTGTGCTATACATTGCTATTTGGTGGCTTTCCCACCTGTTACGTTTGCCTAAGCAAACGGAGCATAACTAAACCTAACGTGCCGAGAAAATTATTTTTGGCCTCCCCGGAGCGAAGCAGACTATACTAGATCGTAGTAGAGCGCCGCAATCCGCCGCAATGCGGCGTGCAGCACAAAAGTCGCGGATATCAACACCATACCTTATCTAACCTAACACTGCCGGACGTGGACCGTCACAAAATTGCGAGCCGAGACCACTATTGTTGGCCTAGCTAGAGCCAAGCAGACACACTAGAGAACAGAAGAGAGCAGAAATCCACAGGATAGTAGTGTAAAGCACAAAAGTCAAGGCAATCCAATCCTAGCCCAAAAATTCGTAAGACAACCATACGTAACCAAACTCACTCTAACGTGCTGCGACCACTATTGCTGTCCTCCCCAGAGCCGTGCCTAACATACTAGAGGCGAGTAAAGCACAGAAATCCTCAGAATCGCAGTGTGTAGCGGAGGAGTCAAAGCCATACGAACCTAGCTCTAACTAACGCAACCTAACCGAACGTAGCACAATTCAACATATCGTTCCCCGAGCGCTATTGCTAGCCTCGCCATGGCCAAGTAGAATATTGTGGAGCAGAGTAGAGCGCAGAAACCTGCCGAATATCTGTGTTTAACGCAAAAATCGAAGCTATCCTTCCTTACCTGCCCAAACATAACGTAACCAAACGTAACAAGACTCATCCTAGAGGGCCGAGACCACTCTTGCTTCTGTCCACAGAGCGAAGCATAACATATTGGAGGAGAGTAGAGCGCAGAAATGCATAGAATCGCAGTGCATAGCACAAAAGTCAAAGTCACCTTATCATGACGTAATACATTGTAGCATAACCAAATGTAACCTAACTGAACCCAAGGTGCTGCGACCACTATTGCGGGCCTCCCCGGAACAGGGCGGAGCGTTTTAGAGGAGAGTATGGCGCAGAAATCCATGGAATGGCAGTGTATAGCAGAAAGGTCAAAATTATCCATACCTAACCGAAACTAACGTAACCAAACCAAACGCAGCCTAACTCAACCTAACGTGACGAGACCTGCATTGCTGCACTCCCCAGGGGCAAGCATAATATATTAGAGGAGAGTAGAATTCAGGACTTCATAGAAACGCAGTGTATAGTACGAAATTCGAAGTTACCCTAACCTGGCATAAACAAACGTAGCACAAACGAACGTAACCGAACTGAACATAACATGCCGAGGAAACCATTCCTGGTCTCCCCAGAGCCAAGCGTGTCGTACTAGTGAAAAGTGGAGCGCAGAACTTCGCCGAAGAGCTGTGTATAGCACAAAAGTCTGTGCCTTCCTATTCTAACCTAACAAATCGTGACACAACCAAACGTAACCTAGCTTTACCTAACGTAACGCAACAACTATTCCTTGCCTCCGGAGAGTAATGCAGAACATAGTAGAGGAGAGTAGCGCACATAAATCCTTAGATTCGGATTGTATTGTAGAGGAGTCAAAGCTGTCCAAACTAACATTACCTAGCCAAACGTATCCTATCTGAACTTATCGTGCCGAGACAACTCAAGCTGTCCACCCTAGAGCCAACCAAAACATACAAGAGCACGGTAGAAAGCAGAAACGAAACGAATAGCAGTGTGTAGCAAAAAAGGAAAGGCTACCCAGTCCTAACCTAACGAACCGCAACGCAGCGAAGGGGAACCTAACTCAACCTAACATGCCGAGACCGCTGCTGTTTGACTCACCGGAGACAAGCAGAACATATTAAAGTACTGCAGAAAGCTGGAAACCGGCAAATAGAATTACATAGAACAAAAGTCAAAGCTATACTAACCAAACCTAAACATACCTAGCCTAACCGAACTTAACCAAACACAGTCTAACGTGCCTAGACCACTATTACTGAGCTCCGATAGCAAATATGAACATAATAGGGCGCAGTAGAGCACAGAAATGCACCGAATTGCAGTGTACGGCACAAAAGTCATAGCTATCTGAGCCTAACATAACCAACCATAATACAACCAATCATAGCGTAACTCAACCTAACGTGCCTAGAGCACCATTGCTGCCATCCTCATAGCCAAGCAGAACATATTAGAGGAGAGTAGCGCGCAGGAGTCCACAAAAACGCAGTGCACAGCACAATGGTCGGAGAGACTATATCCAAACATAGCCAAACGTAACATAACCAAACGTTATCTATCTCAACATAATGTGCTGAGAACGCTACTGCTGGTATCCCCAGCGCCAAGCAGAGCATATTGGAGCACAGTAGAGAGCAGGAATCCAGCGAATAGTGGTGTATAGCATAAAGGTGAACGCTAACACCTCATAACCTTACCAAGCGTAGCATAGCCGAACGTTATCTATCGTAACCTGACGTGCCGAGAACACCATTCACGGCCTACCGACAACGATGCAAGGCATATCAGAGCACAGAATAGCGCCGAAATCGGCCGAAAAACAGTCTATACCACGAAAGTCGAATCAAACCAAACCTAACCCAAGCTAAGTTAACGTAGCGGCATGTGGCCCAACTAAAACTAACGGACCGAGACCACTATTAGTGGCCTCTCTAGAGTCGAGCATAGTATTGTAGAGCAACGCAGTCCGTAGAAACAAAACGAATAGCAGTGTATAGCACAAAAGTCGAAGCTATCATGTCCGCACCTACCGAAGCCCAATATAACCAAACGCAACTTTACTTACTCTTACGTGCCGGAACCAGTATTGCTGGCATTCCCAGAGCAAAGTAGAGTATACTAGAGCACAGTAGAGCACAGAAAGCCACCAAATGGCAGTGTATTTCACAAAAGTCAAAGATACCTTAACCTAACCTGTCCAATCCTAGCCCAACCAAACGTAGAATAACTAAACCTAAGGATACGAGATCTCCATCTCTTGCCTCCCCAGAGCCCTGCAGAACATATTATACCACAGTAGAGCGCTGAAATCCACCGGGTAGCAGGGTCTAACGCAAATGTCAAAGGCATCCTGTCGAAAATAGCATAACATAAACTAAGCTCACGTAATCTAAGTCTACCGTGCCACGATCCAATTTGCTGGTCACCCAGTGTCGAACAGAGTACAGCAGAGCAATGAAGAGCGCGGAGATCAACCGAATGCAGTGTATAGCGCAAAGGTCAAAGTAATCCTACCCTAAACTATCCAGCTTAACCAAACCAAACGTAGCCTAACTCGACCTGCCTTTCCGAGACCACAATTGCAGGTCTCCCAAGCGCGAAGCAGAGCATATTAGAGCTCAGTAGATCATGGAAATCCACGGAGTAGCAGAGTATTGCACAAAAGTCCATCTATCCTACCCTAACCTAACCAAACATAACATAGCAGAAAGCAACGTGCCTCAGACTGACGTACCGAGTCCGATACTGCAGGTCCTCTCAATAGCCAGGCAGAATACACTTGAGCACAGTAGAGCGCAGAAAGCCAGTGAATAGCGGTGTATAGCACAAAGGTCAAAGCAGCCTGACTAAATATAGCACAACCTTACCTTTGCAAAGGTGACCTAACTTAAACAAACGTGCCACGGATACCATTCCTGGCCACCCCAGGGTCAGGCGGATGAGGGCAGAGCAACGCAGAGCGCAAATGGCGACCGAATAGCCGTGTACAGCACAAAAGTCAAATCCATGCCGACCAAACGTAACGTAACCCAACATAACGTGCCACGTCCGCTGTTGCTGGACTCCCCAGAGACAAGCAGAATCTAGTGGAGCTATACAGTGTGCAGGTATCGACCGAATAGCAGTGTATAGTACAAAAGACAGAGCTACCCTTACCAACCTTATCCTAACGCTTCGCGCTAGATTCAGTTAGGTTACGCTTGGCTTATATCCTATAAGCCAAGCCAAGCGCAGCCCGACTCAATCTAGCGTAAAGGGACCACCATTGCTGGCCGCCACAGGGCCAAGCGCATTAAAGTAGAGCACAGTAGATAGCAGGTATCCACCGAATGACAGTGTAAGTAATAGTAAGTAATAGTTGTCCAAACGAAACATAACCTAACCTAGGCTAGCCAAACGTATCAGAACCCAACATATTGTGCCGCTACTACCATTGCCGGCCTTCCGAGGATCGAGTAGCTTATAGTGGGCCAACGAAGAGGGCAGAAATCCTGCGAATAGCAGTGTACAGCACAAAATTCAAATCTATCGTATGCTAACCTGACCAAGCGTAACACAACCGAACAAAGCTTAATTCCACGTGCCGAGACCACTATTACTGCCCTCCACAGAGCCAAGCAGAACATATTACAGGAGAATGAAGCGCAGAAATCCATAAAGTCGCTGTGCACGGCACAATACTAGAAGCAAACTTACCCTAACATAACCAAACGTAACATAGCCGAACGCAGACTAGCTCCATATAGCGGGCCTGTACCACAATTTCTTGCTCCTACAGATATAAACAGAATATGCTAGAGAAAATTAGAACGCAGTAATACACCGCATTGCAGTGTACAGCACTAAAGTCAAAGGTATCCTAGCCTAACCCAAGCCAACATTACCTAGCCTGACATGGACAAACTCAACCTAACGTACTGCGACCACGATTGCTGCCCCCCCCCAGAGTCGAGCAGTGTATAGTACAGAAGATTAGAGCGCAAAAGGCTACCAGATTGCAATGTATAGCACAAAAGTCAAGGATACCCTGATCCAACCAGGCCAAGCCTATCCTAACCAAGCGTAGCATAACTAAACCTAACGTGCTGCGGCCATTATTGTAGGCCTCCCCAGAGTCGCGCGGAACATACTAGAGAACAGTAGAGCGTAGAAATCCACCAAATACCAGTGTAAACCACGGAAGTGAAATCAATGCGAACCAAACCCAAGCTAACATAACCTAACCAAACGTAACCTAACACAACTTAACGCGCCGCGGCCACTATTTCTGGAATTCCCAGAGCAAAGCAGAGAATATTAGATCACAGTAGACAGCAGAAATCCACCGAATAGCAGTGCACATCAGACAGGTCAAAGCTACCCTGGCCTCACATAACCATGAGTAACGCAGCCAAACGTAACATGACCCAACCCGACAGGATGAGTTTGGTTAGGTTAGGTAAGGTTTGGTTAGGATTTCATTGACTTTTGTGTTGAACGCTGCTATTCGGTGGATCTCTGCACTCTGCCGTGGTATAATATGATCTGCAGGGCTCTGGGGAGGCAAGAGATGGAGATCTCGTATCCTTAGGTTTAGTTATTCTACGTTTGGTTGGGCTAGGATTGGACAGGTTAGGTACGGATATCGTTTACTTTTGTGCCATACGCTGCTATTTGGTGGCCTTCTGCGCTCAGCTGTGCGCTTGAGTATACTGCTTGGCTCCGGGGAGGCCAGAAATAGCGCTCTCGGTTCGTTAGGTTGAGTTATGCAACGTTCGGTTGTGTTGCGTATGGCAATCTTAGGATATGGTACCTTCGACTGTTGTGCGATGCACTTCGATTCTATTGATTTCTGCGCCCTGAACCACTCCAATATGTACTACTTGGCTCTGCCGAGGACAGCAATAGTGGTCTCGGCACGGTAGGCTGTGTCATGTTACGTTCGTTTCCGTTACGTTTGGCATGGTTAGGATGGGGTTGCTTCGACTTTCGTGCCGCACACTGTTATACGGTCGATTTCTGCGCTCCACTGCGGCCTAATATTTTCTGCTTGGCTATGGGAAGGCCTGCAACAGTGATCTCGGCGCGTTTGATTGAGATAGGTTACGTTTGGGCTGGTTAGCTTATGCTATGTTTGGTTATGGTAGCAGCGACTTCTGTGCTATACGCTGCCATTCGGTCAATATCTGCGCTCTGCATTGCTCGACTAGCCTCTGCTTGTCTGTCGGGTGGCCAGCAATGGTGGTCCTGGCACATTGGTTGTGTTAGGTTGCGCTTGGTCAGATCTGGTTTGCTTATGTTTTGTTGGTATGGTTTTGCCTTTGTGCTCTGCACCGCCACTCGGTCGATATCTGCGACTTGCACTGCACTACTTGCATCTGCTTGTCTCTGGGGAGGCCACCAGTAGCGGTCGTGGCACTCTGTTAGCGCTCTGCTCTCCTTTAATATGCCCTGGTTGGCGACGGGGCGTCCAGCAACATTTGTCTCGGCACGTGAGGTCGAGGTGGGATTCGTGTTGTTAGGTTGTGTTAGACTTGGTAAGGTTTGGATGGCTTCGACTTTTCTGCTGGACACTGCGATTCTAGGGATTTCTGCGCCCGACACTCATCTCTTATGCTCTGCTTGGCTCTGTGGAGGTCAGCAATCCTGGTCGCAGCACGTTAGGCTTAGATATCCAACGTTTGGTTAGGTCAGGTTATGTCTGCTTAGGTCAGGATATCTTCGACTTTTGTGCTGTACGTCGCTACATGGTGGCTTTGTTCGCTGTACTGTACTCTACTAAACCCTGCTCGACTCTGTGGAGACCAGGAATAGTGGACATGGTACGATAAGTTGTGATGGGATACGTTTGGTAATGTCACCATTGGTCATGTTAGGATAGGATAGCTTTGACTTTTACGCTATACGCCGCTAATCAAAGTATTTCTACTCACCGCATTGCTCTGCTGCACTCTGCTCGACTTTGGGGAGGCCAGTAATAGCTGCCTCGGCACGTTAGGTTGTGTTAGGCTCCGTTTGGTGAGGATACGTTAGCTTAGGTTAGGTACGGGTTGTCTTGACT
>NW_016917036.1:0-2880 GCF_001483705.2 Eufriesea mexicana
CTTTCGGTGGATTTCTGCGCTCCAATATGCTCTAATATGCTCTGCTTGGCTCCGGGCGGCCAGCAGTATTGTTTTCGTCACGCTATGCTGAGTTACACTACGTATGAGTTGTTTAGGTTTGGCCAAATTTGGTCAGGGTATGCTAGATTTTTCTGCTATACACTGCAATGCGATGGATTTCTGCGCCCTGCTGCGCTCTAGTATGTTCTGCTCAGCTCTCGGGAGAACAGTTGTCGCGGCACGTTACGTGCGTCTGGTTACGTTTGGTTAAGTTACGCTCAATTAAGTTGGGACGCGATAGCTTTAACTTTTGTGGTATACTACTACTCGGTGGGTTCCTACGCTCTAAATGGCTCTAATATGGTTTGCTTGGCCCTGGGGGGGGGGCGGCAATAAAGGTGGCACATGCACGTTATTTTGAGTTATGCTACGTTTGGTTAGGTTAGTTTGGGTCAGGCAATGTCTGTATATCGTTGACTTTCGAGCTATACACAGCATTGCGGAGGATTTCTGCGCTCGACTATGCTCTAGAATACTCTGCTTGGCTCTGGAGCGCTAGCAATTGTGGTCTCGGCACTTTGGCTTGAGTTATGCTACGTACGGCCGTGTTACGGTTGGCTAGTGTAGGATAGGATAGGTTCGACTTTTGTGCTATACACTGCTCATCGGTGGATTTCTGGGACCTATTGGGCTCTACTATTTTCTGCTTTGCCCTGTGGAGTCCAGCAACAGTGCCGCGGAAGGTTATGATTCGTTAGGCTACATTACGTTTGGTTTCGTTCGCTTGGCTCAGGATTGGTTAGCTTTGACTTCTCTGCCCTAAGTTACGAATCTATAGATCTCTGTGCTCTACTCTTATACAGTATGTTCTGCTTGGCTCTGCGGCGCCAGAAGGGGTGATGGCGGCACATTATGTTCAGTTAGGTAACTTACGATTATGTCACGGTATGTTCCGTTAGGATAGGATATGTTCGAATTTAGTGCTCTACACTGCTATTCGGAGGGCTCCTGCGCTATACTGTGTTCTAGTATGTTCTTCATGGATCGCTGGAGGCCAGAAATATTGGTTTCGGCACGTTTGGCTGATTTAGGTTTCGTTTAGCTATGTTAGGTTTCGTTGTGTTAGGTTTGTAGGCTACCACTTCCGTGCTATGCACTGTTTTCTGTGGATTTCTGCTCTCTGCTATGCTCCAATATGCTATGCATGCCCCTGTGGCTGTCAGCAATAGTTGTCTCGTTACGTTATTTTGAGTTACGCTACGTTTGGTTTGTTTTGGCTTAGTCAGTCTAGGACCGAATATCTTTCAATTTTGTGCTATACAATGCTATTTGGCGGATTTCTGCGTTCTACAAGGCTCTACTATATACTGCCTTGCCCTGGGGAGACCAGCAACAGTCGTCGCGGCACGTTACTATGAGTTGGGCTACATTTGGGTGGATTAAGTTAGTTTGGGTTTGGATTGGTTAGCTTTGACTTTTCCGTCGTACACTGCAATTCTATGGATCTCTGTGCTCTGCTCCTCTATAATATATCCCGCTTGGCTCTGTGGAGGCCAGCAACAGTGATTGCGGCATGTTAGTGTGAGTTAGGTTACGTTTGGTTATGCTACGGATGGTTCGGTTAGGATAGGTTGGCTTTGAATTTAGTGCTATGCATTGCTATTTGGATGGCTTCAGCGCTATACTGTGACCTGGTGTTTTCATCTTGTACATCTGGAGGCCAGCAATATTGGTCTCGTCACGTAATGTTGTGTTACTCTACGTTTGGACAGGTTACGTTAGGCAACGCTAGCTCCGGATGTGTATGACTTTTATGCTATACACCTCAGAGCAGTGGATTTCTGCACTCTGCTGTGCTCTAGTGTATTCTGGTAGGATCTGTGGTGGCCAAGAAAAGTGGTCTCGTCATGTTAGGTTGAGATATGGTACGTTCGATTATATTACGTTTGGCTAGGTTAGGAGAGGCTACTTCGTCTTTTGTGCTATACAACGCTATTCGGTTGATTTCTGCGCACTAATGTGCTGTAGTACATTCCGCTTGTCTCTGTGGAGACCAGCAATGGTGGTCGCGTCATGTTACGTTGAGCTAGACTATGTTTGGTTATGTTACGTTTGCTATGTTAGGACATGCTGCTATGACATTTGTGCTATACACTGCGATGCAGTGTAGACTTCTGCGCTCTACTGTGCTCTGGTATATACTGCTTGGCTATGGGGAGGCCAGCAATGGTGTGCACGGCACGATAGTATGGGTTATGTTACGTTCGGTCATGCTCCGTTTCGTTCGGTCAGGATAATGTAGCATTGACCTTTGTGCTATACATAGTTCGGCGGATTTCTGCTTTCTACTGTGCTCTAGTGTGTCCTGCTTGGCTCTGGGGATCGCAGCAATAGTGGCCTCGGTACGTTAGGTTGAGTGAGGTTACGTGTTGTTATGCTAGGCTTTGTCAGGTTGTATCAGGGTATCTTCGACTTTTGTGCAATTCACAGCAATTCGGTGGATATCTGCGCACCACTGTGCTCTAGAACATACCGCCTGCCTCGGAGTAGGCCAGAAGTAGTGGTCTCTTCATCATAGGTTGGGTTAGGTTACGTCTTGCACGTTACGTTTGGCTGGGGCAGGATATGCTACTTAAACTTTTGCGCCATCCACCGTTATTCGGTGGATTCATGCGCTCTACTCTGGTCTAATACGCTTTGCTCTGGCCCACACAGGCCATCAATAGCGGCCGTGGCACTTTAAGTTATGTTAGGCTGCGTTTGGTTAGGTTAGCTTAGGTCATGTTGGGTTTGGGTATCCTTGACTTCTGTGCTGTACGCTGCAATGGGATGGGTTTATGCGCTCTACTATGCTCTAGTATATTCTGCTTGTCTCTGGGG
>NW_016917037.1:0-262 GCF_001483705.2 Eufriesea mexicana
CATCCACACATACATCCATCCATACATCCATTTTTCCATACACCCATCCATCCATACATCCACTCGTCCACACATGGATACATCCATACATACATCAATACGAACATCCACCCATTCATACAAACTTACGTATATGCATACATACATCCATACTTCCGAAAATGCATACATTCGTACTTCCCTACATCCATACATCCATACATCCATACATCGATACATCCATTCATTCATACATCCATGCATACCTCCATACATACATCCA
>NW_016917038.1:0-216 GCF_001483705.2 Eufriesea mexicana
AGTGTGGTTGGAAAATTCAATTTTATTTACATTTTCAGCTATTATCGTGGTGAGATAACATTCACCCATATATAGGTAGGATAGACTCTATTGACGTGCTATAGGCATTGCAATGCAATAGAATCTTCCTGGAAAATTCAATTTTATTGACATTTTCAACTAATTTCGTGTTGAGCTAACTTCCTTGCATAGGTAAGGAGGAAAGATACTATTGGC
>NW_016917038.1:257-556 GCF_001483705.2 Eufriesea mexicana
TGGCTGGAAAACTCAATTTTATTAACATTTTTGACTAATACCGTGGAGAGCTAACTTTCTTCCATAAATAAGGATGAATGATTCTATTGGCTTGCTGTAGCCTTCGCCATGCTACAGAATCTGGCGGAAAAATTCAATTTTATTGACATTTTCGGCTAATATAGTGGTGAGACGACATTCTCGCATGAAAAAGGAAGAATGATTCTATTGGCTTGCTATAGCCTTCGCAATGCTATAGATTCTGGATGGAAAATTCAATTTTACTGACACTTTAGGCTAATATCGTGGTGAGTTAACTT
>NW_016917039.1:0-503 GCF_001483705.2 Eufriesea mexicana
AGAAAAGTCTACAGAATACGATACCTACTATGCCTGCAGAGTTTCGTGTGAGATTAAGAACGTTTTGTCAAAATGCACGGATGGTGCGTATGGAATACCATCGTCGGCTTATTTTTAAAATTTCCATGATCAATTATAATTAATTGTAATTATTCGGAAACACATATAATTATACTTATGGACATTGATAGACTTCGGATACTCTCGTCTAACTTGTAAGGTAATAATGAATCTCCTAATCTTCTTACTTTTTATACAATACTTCGATTTATCAAAAAAGTATGTTTTGAGAAAAAGCCAAAATTTGCAAAAACTGATGGTGATTCATTTTCAGGAAAATAAACTCTACAAGTATTACCGAATAAATATTATAGATTCAAATTTGTGTTAGACAGTATAATTAGACAATCAGAAAATGATCATAGTATTTTACAAATTCTCGTTTTGGATACTAATATCTTACCAAATATTTAAATGGTATGTGCTTAGTTTATTATATATTC
>NW_016917040.1:0-3008 GCF_001483705.2 Eufriesea mexicana
TGCCAACCAGAATATAGTAGACACAAGCAGAGCGCAGATATCCACCTAATAGCAGTTTGTGCATCGCAGTCAGAGCGCCCAAACCTACCCCAAGGTAACATTACCTAACCAAATCTAGCCTAACCGAACCTAACGTGCCGTGTCCTCTACAACTGGCCCTCCAGAGACGAGCAGAGTATAGTGGAGCAATGTAGAGCGTAGAATTCCACCGAATGGCTGTGTAGCACTAAATTTAAGGTTAGCATATCCTAACCTAACCAAACGTAGCGTAACCGAACGTAATCTAACACATGCTAACGTGCCCTTACAAATATTACTGCGCACCGCGGAACCAAGCAGGACATACTAGAGGAGAGTGGGGCGCAGGAATCCATTGGACTGCAGTGCAGAGCACCATAGACAAAACTACCCTATCCTGACCTAGCCAAACGTAACAGAACCAAACATAGCCATACAAAACCTAACGTGCCGAGACCACGATTGCTTGCCTCCGCATAGTCGAGCAGAATTTACTACAGCACAGTACAGCGCAGATATCCATCGAATGGCAGTGTAAACCATGACTGTCAAAGGTACCCTCTACATAACTATCCAAACGAACTGTAACCAAACGTAACATAACACAACCTAACGTGCCGAGACCACAATTGCTGTCCTCCCCAGAGACAAGCAAAGTATGTGAGGGCGCAGTAGAGCGCAGAAATCCACCGAATGGCAGTGTATAGCACAGAGAACATCGCCATACCGACCAGAGCCAACATAACCTAACATAACAAAGCGTAACATAACCCAAACTATCGTGCCACGACCACCATTGTTAGTCTCCACATATCGATGCGGAACACATTAGAGGAGAGTAGACCGCAGAAATCCATGGGATCGCAGTGTATATCTGAAGAGTCAAAGCTATACACACGTAACGCGGAGCAACATAGTTTAACCAAACATAGCCTAACTCAACACAACGCGCCGCGGCCGCCATTTCTGGGCTCCACAGGGCCAACCAGAATATCGCAGAGGCGAGCAGTGCGCAGAAATCCTCCTAATAACAGTTTAAACCGAGAAGCCAAAGCTATCCATACATAATCCAAGCTACCGTAACCTAACCGAACGTGGAGTAACTGAACCTATCGTCCTGAGGCCGCTATATCTGGCCTCCCGGTAGAAAAGCAGTGTATAGTAGAGCAATGTAGGGCATAGAAATCCACAGAATAGCGGTGTAAAGCACAAAAGTCACAGATATCCTGTCCTAACCTATCCAATTCTAAAACTACCAAACGTAGCCTATCTGTATGTACAGTGCCACGACCATTATTGCTGGCCACGCCAGAGTCGAGCAGAGTGTAGTAGAGCACAGAATAGCGCAGAAAGCCACTAAATAGCAATGTATACCACAAAAGTCAAAGTTATCCTAACATAACCAGACCTAACCTAACTTAACCAAACGTAGAGTAACCAGACCTAACGTGACGCGACCACTACTTCCGACTTCCCCAAAGTGAGGCAGAATATGATAGAGCACACAGGTCCGTAAGATGGCCGTGCACAGCACGAAAGCAAAAGATAAACTAAACGAAGCCGAACAATCCTAACATGACCAAACGTAACCATAGCCCAATCTAATGCGCCGCGGCCACTATTTCTGGAATTCCCAGGGCAAGGCAGGCAATATTAGATCATAGTTAAGCTCAGAATTCCACCGAATAGCAGTGTACCGCACAAGAGACATAGCTACCCTAGTCAAACAGAGCCAAACATAGTAAAGCAAAACGTAACCTAACGCAATCTATCGGGCCTAAAACACAGTTGCTGACCACCCCAGAGCAAAGCAGAATATACTAGAGCATAGGAGATCGAGGGAATCCGCCGCATCGTAGTGCAAAGCACATAAGTCGAAAATATCCTAAAGTAACCTGTCATAACCTAACACTTCCAAACCAAGATTAGCACAATCTAACCTGCCTAGACCACCATTGCAGGCGTCCATAGCGCCAAGC
The DNA here is from genome assembly GCF_001483705.2 of Eufriesea mexicana. Lineage (NCBI taxonomy): Eukaryota > Metazoa > Arthropoda > Insecta > Hymenoptera > Apidae > Eufriesea > Eufriesea mexicana. Next base: position 1,998 of record NW_016917040.1, read on the forward strand.
AGAGGACAGTAGAGGATGGTAGAGCGCAGAAGTCCATAGAATCGCAGTGCGTAGCACAAGAGTCGAAGATACCAGATCCTAGCAGAGCCAAACGTAACATAACCGAACGTTGCTTAACTCAACCTGGCGTAGCGAGACCAGTGTTGCTTGCCTCCCCAGAGCCAAGCAGAATATACTAGAGCACAGTAGAGCGCAGTAATCCACGGCATTGCAGTGTTTAGTACAAAAGTCAAAGGTATCCCGTCTTAACCTAACCAAACGTAACCTAACACGGCCTCACGCGCCGCCGCCACTATTTCTGGAACTCCCAGAGCGAAGCAGGGAATATTCTATCACTGTAGAGCGCAGAAATTCACCGAATATGAGTGTACAGCTCAAGAATCATAGCTACCCTAGCCTAACATGAACAAAGATAGTAAGGCCGAACATAACATATCTCAACCTAACGTGCCTAGAACACTGTTGCTGACCTCCCGAGAGAAAAGCAGAAGAAACTGCGGCACCGGAGAGCGCAGAAATTCGCGGCAGTGAAGCATACAGGACAAAAGACAAGGATATCCTAAACTAACATGACATAACCTAACCTAGCCTAACGAAGCCAAACTCAACTTAACGTGCCGAGACCACCATTACAGGCCTCCCCAGAGTTGAGGAGAGTATAGTAGAGCAATGTATTGCGTGTAAATGCTCCGACGAGCAGTCTATAGCGCGAAAGTTAATTCTATCTTGTAATAACATATGAAAACGTAATAGAAGCAGACACAACTTAACTTAATCCGACGTGCCAGGAACATCGTTGCCGGCCGACGCAGCGACAAGCAGAATATACAGGAGCACAGTAGAGCGCAGAAAGCCACTAAATAGCAGTGTTTTGTACAGAAGTGAAAGAAATCCTCACCTAACCTGACATATCCGAAACAAGCTAAACCTAAACTAACTGAACCTAAAGAGACGAGCCCACTATTGCAGGACTCCCCATCGCCGAGTAGAACATATTCGAGGATTGTAGAG
>NW_016917041.1:0-604 GCF_001483705.2 Eufriesea mexicana
CAAGATCAGGCGTCATATAGCTGTGACGTGGGGGTTGTTTAGATCCCCATCGAGAAGTACTGGTATTCACTGTGTGTGTGAGTATGGTTAGGTATGATAAACGTTGTCAACAGGCAATGATTGGATCATTTTGCAGTGATATTCGCACAGCCATCCATAGTTTCTTCCAACATGAAGAGGGAAACCTCAAAGTAGCCAAAAACAAAGTGATTCTGGGAACTGGACCAGGCTCTCAATCCTCTATACAGACTCCACTCGTGGATGGAAAAATGGTTCTAGCAGTCGATCTTCCATTATTCGATGCATCTGATCACAGTGCATGATGTATCGAATCACGTATGAAGTTAGATCAGGCATCGTGCAGGTTTGACATAGGGGTTGTTTAGATCCTCATCAAGAAGTACTGGGCTTCACTGTGTGTGTGAGTATGATTAAGTGTGATAAACGTTGTCAACAGGCAATGATTGGATCATTTTGCAGTGATATTTGCACAGCCATCCATAGTTTCCTCCAACATGAAGAGGGAAACCTCAAAGTAGCTAAAAACAAAGTGATTCTGGGAACTGGACCAGGCTCTCAATCCTCTATACAGACTCCACTCGTG
>NW_016917042.1:0-299 GCF_001483705.2 Eufriesea mexicana
CTTCTCCCTGGGAGTCCAGAAATAATGTCAGTGGCGCTATAGGTTTTGTTATGTTACGTTCGGTTATGTTAGGATAGGGTACGTTCGGTTGGGATTTCTTAGCATTTTGCGCTATACACTGCTATTCGGCGTATTTCTGCGCCCTACTGTGCACTAATATTTTCTTCTTGGCTCTGGTCATGCCAGCAATAGAGGACTCTGCTCGACAGGTTTTAGTTATTCTACGTTTCGTTAGGTTAGGTTTGGCCAGGAATGTATGGGATGACTTAGAATATTGTGCTATACATTGCTGTTCGGTG
>NW_016917043.1:0-12346 GCF_001483705.2 Eufriesea mexicana
GTTAGTTGATACATCCAAAGATTGAGCAATGTAGCCATTGCATAAGTCGACTCAGCGATCATTTAGGTTCCAGTGCAATTCTAGGTAACGAAAGTCAGATCGGCTACAGCTCGAGATATTAACGTTTGACGAAACAGTTCTGAGTACAGCCTTCATCACAGTACCTTCGCCGTTCAACTAATTTGTTCACTGACAAAGTAAGCTTAACAGAAGTTCTAGAATGATCAATGCATAGCACTGTTATAGCTGCAAACATATAATTGGCCGTACGGTACACATCATATCCATCAACATTGCACCGAAGCCGTTGTTTTATCCCCTTCAGTGTTCATATAGATATAATAGCAATACCAGAATGACAAAAGGCAGATCCGCTATAGATCGAGATATTAAGACTTGACAAAAGAGTAACCAGCGCAGCCATCATCAGATTACTCCAGCCGTTGTGTTAATCCGTTCACTGATGATTAAGGTACCATCGGAGTTCTAGAATAATCAATGTATGTATTACTTATGGAAGGAGATATTTCCAGGACTCAGTGCGGTAGTTGGTACATCCAAAAAGAGAGAACTGTGGCCGTTGGGTTAATCAGTTCAGTGACAATTTAATTCCACAGTAATTATATAACAACGTATGAATGTACCACATATAGCTTGAGATGTATGCAATTCCCTGTACTGTAGTTGGTAAATCCACCAATACAGCAATGCAGGCGTTGCATTACCCTGTTCAGTTATGATTTTAATTCTATTGCAACTCTAGAGTGACAAAGGACTGACCCTTATCGCCCGAGATATTATCAATTGTCGAAAAAGTGCTGAGTACAGCCATCATCGCAGTAGTTTTGCCATTTGACTAATTTCTTCCTGATTACATATATTCAACAGCAATTCTGGAGTGGTCAACGTATCGAACGGTTATGGTCACAGATATGTACAATTGACAGTACGATGCTTAGTAAATCCAGCAACAAAGCACTCTAGCTTCTGAACTAGCCCCTTTAATAACGACGTAGTCATTATAGCACCTCTAGAATGACAGGAGGTAGATCCCTTATAGCTCGAGATATTAATATTGACGTATCATTACTGGGCACGGGCATCATCTCATTGCTACAAACGTTGGATTAACCAGTTCAGTGGCGGCTTAAATTCCAAAGCAAGTCTAGGGAAGTCGATGCATTGCACAGTTTACGTCTCGGGATATGCACAATTTACAGCACGGTTCTTAGTACATCCATCAACATAGCGCTGTAGCCGTTGGATTTAACTTTAACTGCTAATTTAGATTCTACAACAATTTGAGAGTGACAGAAGGCAGACCAAGCACTCCTCGAGAAATTAGCAATTAGCGACACAGTATTGAGTACAGCCATTTTCAGATTAGTGTAGCCGTTATATTAATCTACCCACTGATGGCGTAAATTTCAAGGCAAGTCTAGAGTACCCAATATATACATCAGTTATGTCTAGAGGAATTTACAATTCCCAATGCCGTGGCAGTTGCATCCACCAAGAGTGCACTGCAGCAGCTGGATTAATATGATCCGTGATAATTTAAATTCTATTGCAATTCTAGAATGACAAAGGACTGGACCATTTACTTTCGAGCCAATAACAATAGACGAGAGAGTACTGAGTACGGCCATCATCACAGAACGTTATCCGTTGTACTTACATGCCAACTGGTAATGTATTCAAATAACAATCCTGGAATAATCAATGCAGAGTACGGTCATGGCTAGAGTTACTTACAATTGGCAGAAAAGTACCAAGCACAATCACCATCATAGCGCAGTAGCCTTTGGATTGGTCTTTTCAACGGTAGCATAGATTCCACAGCAATTCCAGATTGACAAAGGACATATTAATTAGCGCTCCAGACATTAACTATTGAGGTAACAGTACTGAGTACACCCAACGTCAAAGTACACCTACCGTTGGAATAATTGCATCACTGATAGCATAAATAGAGTAGCCATTCTAGAAAAATCAGTATATAGAACGGTTATGGTTTGAGATATTTACAATTGACAGAACGGTACTTTATACAGCAATCCGCAGAGCAACGTAGCCGTCGGATTAGTCTGTACAGTGTTGATTAAGATTCTATAGCATTTGTACAATGACAAAGGATTGATCCGTTATTGCTCGAGATACTAACGTTTGATATAGTAGTAGTGAGTACAGCCATCACAACATTACAGCTACGATGTATTAACCTGCACACTGACGATTTGTGCTCCGCAGTGGCTCTATTATCATCAATGTATACATCAGGTATATCTAGAGGTATTAACAATTCGCAGTACGGCAGTTGGTTCGTCCACCAGTAGTGCGCAATAGCCGTTACATTATTCTGTTCTGTGATGATCTAATTTCTATTGCAAATCTAAAATGACAAAGAACTGAACCATTACCGCTCGAGACATTATTAATTGACAAAACAGTACTATGTGCGGCCATCGTCACAATAATCTAGCCGCTGGACAAATTTATTCACTTATAGCTTATATTTAACAGCAACTCTGGAGTACTCAATACGTAGCAAGGTTATTGCTTGAGATATTGAAAACTTACTGCACGGTACAGGGTACATGCACTAGCTCAGCACTGTAGCCGTTGAAAAATCCTTTTCAATGATGATCCATGTACTATAGCAGTGCATGAACGACATGGCACAGATTCATTACCGCCCTACATATTAACGACTGACAATACAGTCCTAAAGGCAGCCATCATCACAGTACTGTTTCAGTTGTACTAAACAGTTCAGTGATGATTTATATTCCACAGTAATCCTAATATCATCAATGCATATATCAGATATGGCTAGAAACATTTAGATTTCACAGTACGGTATTTGGTGGGTCCACCAATATAGCACAGTAGCCGTTGGATTAATTTTTACAGTGATGTCTTCAATTCCGCGGCACTTCTAGAATAATCAATGTTTACTTCAGTTATGTTCTAGTTACTTTTAAACTTCCCTCCACGGTAGTTGGCGTATCCACCAACAGAGCATTGTAGCCATTGGATTAATCTGTTCAGAGATTCTTTTTTTCTTATTGCAATTCTAGAGTAACGAAGGACTGACCCATTATCGCTCGAGAGATAAACGTTTGTCGAAACAGTAGTGAGCACAACCACCATCACTGTGCTTTAGCCGTTGGACAAATTTCTTCACTGATAACTTTTATTTAGCGTCGTTTATAGAATGATTAATGCATGGTACGGTTATGGATAAAGGTATTAGCAATTGACAGCACCGTACTAAGTACATCCATCAGCAGAGCACTGCAGCTGCTGCATTAACCTGTACAGTGTTGATTAAGGTATAACAGGAATTGCAGAAAGACAATAGACGGATCCGTTATAGATCGAGATATTAGCCAGTGACATAAGGGCACTGAGCATAGCCATCAGCACATTACAGCTGTCGCTGGATTTATCTGTTCACTGATGGCATAACCTCCGCTGGTGCTCAAGAATGATCTATGTATACGTGTGCCATGGCTGCTGTTATTTGCAATTCCTAGTACTGTAGTTGGTACGACCGCCGGTGTATTCGTAGTCGCGGGATTATTATTTTCAGTTTTAGTTTAAATACAGAGGCAAGTTTTGTGTAGTCGATGTGTAGCACGGTTATGTCTAGGGATATATACAATTGTCAGTGCGACTCCTAATGCGTCTATTAACAGAGCACTGCAGCCGTTGGTTTAACTTCTTCAAAGGTGCTTTATATACTATAGGAGTACTAGAAAGGAAAAGGACTGATACGTTATAACTCGAGACACTAGGACGTGACCAAAGATTACTGAGTGCAGCCATCATCACTGTACCTTATCCACAGGAATAATTTTTTCACTGACGATTTGAATTTAACAGCAACTCTACAATAGTTAATTGATAGTACGGTTATGGATAGAGGTATATACAATTCCCAGTACGGTAGTTTGTACATCCATAGATAGAGCACTGTAGCCGTTGGATTGTTCTTTTCATTGGTATTATATGTACCACAGCAGTTTGCAATGACTAATGTATACATGAGTTATGGTTAGAGATATTACCAATTCGTATTACGATAGCTGGTACATTCACCAATAGAGGAACCTAGCCATTGGATTAGTCTGATAGGTGATGATTTAGAACCTGTTGCATTTCTCGAATGCCAAGGGACTGACCCATTTACTATCGACACGTTAACAAATTATGAATCAGTACTGCATACAGCCATCCCCACGGTACTTTATCCGTTGGACTAACTTCTCCACTGATATTTTAGTTTTAACAGCTATTCATGATTAATAAAGTTGAAGTACGGCTATGGTTACAGATGTTTATAATAGACGGTACGGTAGCTGGTACATACGCCAACAGAGTACAGCAGCTGTTGGATTATCACGATTAGTGATGATTTAGATACTATGGCGGTTCTAGAATGAAAAGATGCAGATCCGTTAGAGCTCGAGACATTAACAATTGATGAAAAAGTACGGAATGAAGCCATCGTCACAGTACATAGGCCGCTGAACTATTCAATTCACTGATAAATTGTGTTCAGCAGCGATTCTAGAATAAACAGTACATAGTACGGTTATGGCAAGAGAAATTTACTAATGACATAACGGTACTAAGTGAATCCATCAGGAGTGCACTGTAGCTGTTGGATTAACCTGTTAAGTGCTGATTTAGATTCTATAGCAATTCTAGAATGACTAAAGACAGGTACATTACCGCTTGCGACATTAACATCTGACAACAGAGAACTGGCTATAACCAACGTCAGGGTAACGCAGATGTTGGATTAATTTATTCAGTGATGATCTAATTCCACTGTCACTCTAGCTAAATCAATGTACATATCAGTTGTTACTAGAGATATTTACAATCGGCAGTATGGTGCTTAGCATATCCACCAACAGATCACTATGGCAGTTGGATTGAATTGTTTGGAGATGATTTATATTCTATAGCAATTATGGAATGGAAAATGGCTGACACATTAACTAACGTGACAGTAGCCTGGACAACAGAGCACTGAGTACTGCCATCATGACAATACCGTAGCCGTGGTACTAATTTGTACACTGTTGATTAGAAATCGATAGCAGCACAAGAAGAGTCAATGAATAGATCTGCTATGTTTAGAGATATTAGCAATATACAGTACGGTACATAGTGCGCCCATCAAAGCTGCACTGTCGCCGTAGAATTAACCTATTCAGTGATGATGATGATAAAATAGAATGTCTTGAATGACAAAGGACAGATCCTGTATAGCTCGAGGTATTAACGATTGACATAACCCTACTGAGCACAGCCGTCATCAGCACTACAGCCGCTGTATATAATCAGTGCATTGTACGGTTATGGATGGAGATATTTGCAGTAGACAGGAGGGTCCTCAGTACGTACATCAACACAGCCCTCTAGCCGTATGAAATCCTCCCCAATGATGCTGTAGAATCTATTGCAACTCTAGAATGACAAAAGGCATATCCGCCACAGCTTGAGGTACTAACAATTGCCATACTGGCACAGAGTACTACCATCATCGCAGTAACTCTGTCGTAGGATTAATCTGTTCCGTGATGACATAAATTCTGTTACAATTCCATAATGACAAAGGACATACCCATTATCGCCCGAGACGTTAACAATTGGCGAAACAGCTCCGGATACAGGCACCATAGTAGTGCTTTTGCCGTTGGATTAATTTGTTCACCGATATTTTATGCTTAAGAGCAATTCTAGAATAATCAGTGTACAGTACAGACATGGCTAGACACATTTCCATTTGACAGCACATTACTCAGTACATCCACGAATAGAGTACCCAAACCGTTGGATTAATGTCTTCAATGCAGACATATATACTTTTGCAATTCTAGAATGGCGAAGGACTTGCCGTCATCGCTCGGGACATTAGCGAAAGACATATAAGTATTGTGTGCAGCCATCATGACAGTACATTAGCATTTGGACAAATGTGTTCACTGATAATTTGTGTTTAACGGCATTTCTAGAATAATCAATGTAGAGTACGGTTATGGCTACAGAAATTTGCATTTGACAGTGCGGTACCTGGTATATCTATCAACGCAGCACTGTAGCCGCACAATTAACCTCTTCAGTGATGATGCCGATCCTATAGCAGTTCTAGACTGACAAAAGACATATCCGATATTACGTGAGGTATTAACGATTGACATAACAGTACTGAATACAGCCAACAATACAGTACTGCAGGCATTGCATTAATCTGTTCTGAGACGATTCATATTCCACAGTAGTTCTAGAATAGTAAGGTATACATCAGTTATGGATATAGATAATTACAATTCTCAGAACGTTAGTTGTTACATCCTCCAATAGACCACTGCTGCCGCTGGATTATTCTGTTCTGAGGTGATCTAAACTCCACAGTAGGCCTAGAATAACAAATGTATATATCAGTCAGGGCTAGATATATTAACAATTCCCAGATAAGTAGTTTGCACATTCGCCAATAGGCCAATGCAACCATTGGATTAAACTGTTCAGTGTTGATATATATTCAATTTCAGTCCTAGAATGGCAAAGGTCTGCCCCACTCTCGCTCTAGATATTGACAATTGACTAAACAGTAGACAGTACAGCCTTCATCACTGTGCATTAGTCGCTGGAATAATTCGTTCACTGATATGTTATGCTTAACAACAATTCTAGAATGATCAATGTATAGTACAGTTATCGCTAGGGATATTTGCAATTGACAGTACGTTTCACAATACATCCACAAGTAGAGCTCAGTAACCGCTGTACTAATCTGTTAAGTTATGATTCATGCTCTTTTGCAATATAGAATGGAAAAAAGGACGGACCAGTTGTTGCTCGTAACATGAGCATTTGGCGAAACAGCACCGCATAGGGCGATCATCACAGTGCCTTAACCGCTGGACTGATATCTCCTCTGATCACTTATGTTCAACAGGAAGTCTAGGTTAATCAACATATAGTGCGAATATGATTACTGACGTTCATCATTGACAGTACCGTGATTAGTGCATCTATCGGCGGAGCACTGTTGCCGTTGAATTAGCCAGTTAATTGATGATGCTCCATTGCATCGCAACCCTAGGATGACAAAGGACTTGCCGGTTATGGCTCGAGGCATTAACAATTGACAAAGCATACTGAGCACAGCCTTCATCGCATTACAGATGCCATTGGACGAATTTATTCACTGATATCTTAAGCTTAACAGCAGTTCCAGAATAATATGTCTACAGTTCTGTCATGGCTAGAGGTATTTGCGTTTGTCAGTACGGCTCTCAGTACATCCACAGATAGAGCAGTGTAACCGTTGTATTAATCAGTAGAGTGATGATTAAAGTCATTTTCAAATATAGAATTGCAAAGGACTGACCAATTATCGCTCGAGACAATAACAATTGACGAAACAGTACTGTGTACGGCTATCATCACAGTTCAATAGTGGTTGGATTACTTTGTCCACTGTTAACTGAGGTTTAACAGCAAGTATAAAATAATCAATATTGAGTACGGTTTGGCTACAGGTATTTATTTTTGACAGTGCGGTATTTAGTATATCCATCAACGGAGCACTGTGGAAGCTGTATTAAACGTTTCAATGATAATGTGGGCTCTATAGCAATTCTACAATGACAAAAAGGTAGATCCGTTATGTCTCGAGATATTAAGAGTTGACATAAGCGTTCTGAGTAGAGCCACCGTCACAGTACTGCAGCTGACGGTTCAGTCTGTCCAGTTATGTTTCATATTTCGCAGAAGTTCTAAAATAATGTGTGTATACATCGGTTATGGCCAAGGGTATCTACCACTCCCAGTGCAGTAGTTGGTGCATCAACCAGTAGAGCAATGTACCCGTTGTACTAAGCTGATCAGTGATGATACAAATTCTGAAGCAATTCTAGATAGACAAAGGACTTCCCAATTATCGCACGAGACAATAACAATTGACGAAGCGCTTGTAAGTACAAGAATCATCGCCGAACTTTGGCGGTTGGAAGAACTATTTCACTGTTAACTCACGTTTAATAGCAGTTCTAGAATAACAAATATATACTATCCTTATGGCTACAGATATTTACAGTTGAGTGTACGGTACTTAGTACATCCATCATCGGAGCACTATAGCCGTTTCATTAATTTTTCTGTGAAAATGTAAATTCTATAGCTATTCTACAATGACAAGCGAAGATGCGATACAGCTCGAGACATTAACTAGTAACATAGCAGTACATAGTACAGCCATTGCCACACTATTGCCGCCGCTGGTTTAACATTTCAATTGATGATTTATACAACCTCAGGAGTTCTAGAATAAATAAAGTATACGTCAGATATGGCTAGGGATATTAACAATCCCCGGCACCATAGTTGGATCATCCAACAATAGAGAACTATAGCCATTGGATTAATCTGTTCAGTGAAGGTAAATTCCGTATTACAATTCAAGAACGACGAAGTACTGGCCAATTTTGTTCGAGACATTAACAATTGACGAAACAGTACCGAGAATAGAAATCATCACAAAACTTTAGCCGTTGCACAAACCAGTTCACTTATAATATAGGTATAAGAGCAATTCTAGAATAATCAAAGTATACAACGGACATGGTCAGAGATATTAACAATTTCCAATGCAGTAGTTTGTACATCCATAAATAGGGCACTGTTGCCGTTGGATTGAGCAGTTCATTGATGATCTAAGTTCCACAGTAGTTTTAGGGTAACCAATGTGTACATCAGTTATGGCTAGTGATATCAACAATTCACAGGACGGTAGTCTGTACATTCGCCAGCAGAGCACAGTGGCCGTTGGATTACCCTGTTCAGTGATAATATATGTCCTATTGCATTTATAGAATCACAAAAGGCTGACCCCCTGTTGCTCGAGATATTAGCAATTGACGAGGCAGTGTTGAGTATATCCATCACGGCGGTACGTAATCCGTTGGACTAATTCGTTCAATGATAATTTAATATTAACAGCAGTTCAAGAGTAATCAATGTATAGAACGGTCATGGCATGAGATATTTACAATTGACAGAAAGGCACTCAGCACGTTCATCAACTGAGCATTGTAGCCGTCGCATAGAACGGTTCATTGACGACTTAAATACTATGGCTATTCTAGAATGACAAAGGCTGATACACTATCGCTCGGATTATTAGCATTTGACGACACAGAACTATGTGCAACCATCATCACGGTACTGTAGCCGTCGGGTTAATTCCTTTACTGATGACTTAAATTCCACAGCAGTGCTAAAATGGTCAATTTATACAACAGTTGTGGCTGGAGATATTTACATTTCCCTGTGCGGTAGTTGGTGCATCCACGATAGAAGCACTGATGCCGATGGATTAACACCTTCAGTGAGACTTAAGTTCCACAGCCCTCCTAGGATAATCAATGTAGAGTATGGTTATGTTTAGATACATTTACAATTTACTGTACGGTACTTAGTACCACCGCCAATAGAGCACTGTTTACGATGCATTAGTCTGCTCACTGATGATTTTATTTCTGTAGCAATTAGAGTATGACAAGGGATATGGACTTTATTCCTCGAGAGGTAGGTAATGAACAATACACTTCGCAGTGAAGAAATCGGTACAATATAATAGCAATTGCAGTAATCCTCATACCAACAATCAAATTTCTTGAGCACGTCTACAATGATCAATGGACGCATCAGTGACATCTAGAGATATTTACAGAGGGCAGCACGTTACACAGTACATTCACCGATAGAACACCGTTGCCGCTTTAATAATCTCCTCACAGATGATCTAAATTCAATAGCAATTCAAGAATGAGAAAATACGGATACATTAACGCCCGAGATATTCACAATTGACAACACAGTACTGAGTACAGCCATCAGGACCGTACTGTAGCCGTTGGATTTGTTTGCTCACTGATGGCTTAATTCCACAGCAGGTCAAGGCTAATCAGTGTATAGATCAGTTATGGTTTGATATATCGACAATTGACAGCACGGGAATCAGTACATCCGCCAGCAGAGCACTGTATCCGCTAGATTAATATTTTCACAGATGATCTCTACTGTATGCCTATTCTAGAGCTATCAACCGATTGGCCGTTCATCGGTAGTGATTTTGACAAACGTCAATCCCGTTCGGACTGTTGTCATCTACACAACATTGTAGCCATGGATTTAAACTGCTCGCTGAACAGCTAAGTCGCTCGGCAATGGTAGACTGGTGAATGGGAGGAACACTTGTCGCTGAAGATACTGACATTTGTCAAATCAATAACGAATACAGGCAACTTTTCTCTACTTTAGCCGCATTATGAATTTGATCGATGGATATTTAAAAATCACAGCATTTCTAGTATAATCAGCGTTCAGATCAGTTATGTCTAGAGATATTTATAATTGACACTACGGTACTTAATATGTCCACCAAAAGGGTACTACTTCCGATGGATTATCCCCTTCACAGATGATTTATCTCTGTAGTAATTGTAGGTTGATCAACTGATAGTTCATGTGTAGCCTGTGATGTTGACAAATGGCGAATCAGTACAGAGTGTAGCCATGGGTACTATTTTGTAGCCATTGCATTAACGTGTTCGCTGATCACCTGCGTTTTTCAGCACGTGTAGAATGATCAACGTATAGGGCAATCGTCGCTGGAGACAATGACAAATGTCAATACATTACTCGTTAAAGGCATCAACTGAGCACTATTGCCGCATGAACAATCAGGTCACTAATGACTTAAACTTTATAGCAAATCTGAAGTGACAAATGTGTGTTCCATTATCGCTCGTGAAATTAAGAATTGAGAACGCAGCACTGAGTGTAGACATAATTGCGGTACTGTAGCTGTTCTATTAATCTGTTCGCTGATGCTGTAAATTCCACAGCAATTCCAGAGTAACCAATTAACTGTACAGGTATGGCAAGAGACATTTCCACTTGGTAGTACGGTACATAGTACATCTACTGATGGAGCACTGTAGCCGTTGTACACATCTGTTCACTGCTGATTTAGCTTCTATAGCAATTCTATATTGACAGAAAGCAGAAATAACATCGCTGTTGATACTAGCACTTGACAGCACTGTAGTTAGTATAGCCATCATATAGCTACCGTAGACATTGTACTAATTTGTTATCCGATTATTTAAATTCCGCAGCAATTCAAGAATAAACAATGCATAGTTCGGTTATTCCTGGAGGTGTTCACAAATGGCAGTGCAATACTCGGTACGTAAACATACAGAGCACATTACACATGTTATTAGTCTGTTCACTGACGATATAAATCTATAGCAACTTTAGTATGGTCAACGGACAGGTCAGATATCTCTAGTGCCTTTGACAAGTGACAATACATTATTGAGTGTAGCCGCCTACACAATATGGTAACCACCGTATTAATATGCTCACTGATCATCTGAGTGGTTTAGCAAATGTATAATGATCTATGGATAGGGAGATATCGTTGGAGACGTTTATAAGTGTCAAAACAGAACTGAGCGCAGCAGCCATGATACTACTATAGTCATTCAATGAATTTAATCCATGATGACTTAAATTCCACAGACGATCTGTAGTAATCAATGTGTATATCTGTTATGTATAGAGATATTTACAATTTTCGGTACGGTACCTTGCACGACCACCAATAGAGCACCGTAGAAATTGGTTTAATCTGTACCGTTATGTAAATTCTATAACATATATATATAATGACAGAAGGCAGGCCCATTGTGTCCCGAGACTTCAGCCATTGACGAAACAGTACTGAGTACAACAATCATCACTTCACTATAACTTTTGGATTAATTTGTACACTGATGATATGCAGTTGACAACTATTATTTCGTAAGCTTCTCGGCGCCAATGCGAAGCTTTGCCGTACCTGGTCCATTTCGGATACAGCGGCAGATGTTGGGTGCGAATTTATTCATCATACCAATGAAAAGAGTCCAGTCCAATCAGCGGAGGAAGTCAACCCGCGCATGATCCTAGTAGGCTTAGGAGTACGCCCGGGGAGATACCCGTATTGGCGTACTTCTCTTGGGCCGCTTCGGGTCTGGCATGGATATGAGATCCAACCGAAGCCACTCCCTCTTTCTCATCCAGTGGCATGCGCGAACGCATGGGGCACCACCCACTGGATCCCGAGGGCACTAACGAGGAGGCGAGGTAAGTGGACTTGCCGGTGCGGGCCCTACAACTTCACCGAAGTCTCCCGCACTGCGCAGCTCTGCTTTGCAGCTATAGGGATCATCAGTTCCATCGTGGTTTCTGGCGGACACCTTACACCAGA
>NW_016917043.1:12378-18678 GCF_001483705.2 Eufriesea mexicana
CAAGTATTGTGCGCGTTACCGGGGCCCGCCAACTGGCGACCGCGCCGTGCCTCGAGCTAATGCTTTATAACGGCTTCGCGAAAAAGATGTTATTGTACTTTCCAGCGTCGCCCTCGCTGGGGAACGCGTGTGTAGGTGCTGGACACGCGGCTTGGAAAAACGCTGCCCTCACCGTTGAAGGATCATCGGACGAGTTGGACCTACCCTTGCAGGAAGCAGTTCACTTGGCCGTGGCTCCGGGTTGTCTAGCAGCCCGCAGCCTCGATACCAGCGGGGGCCACGTGGAGGCGGAGCTACCAGCTTTCGCTCGGTCCCAGCAGGATGGCGTGTCCCGATATACCTGCACCGTCACGGTATCCGTCTCTGGATACCGCCTGCGGTGACGGTCACAGGCACCTTACCTCTCTTCCCTTGCTGTTGTTTCCTCCGGTGCTTCTCATGGTCATCCTGTCTGGCCATCTTCTTCGTACACCCAAGTTGGCTGCTTCCTCCTTAGCAGCGGTTGGTCCTGTTCCGGTCGGGTCCTGATTGTGCCAGCCTTGAGCTTCTTCTTGGTTCTCTGCTTCTAATTCCTTCTTCTTCTTCCACCCCGCATCTTCTCCCTCCGCCACCAGGTTTTCCTCTTAATGTTGCTCCCTCTCTTCTTTCCCGCCATTTCTTCTCCTTGGCGGAGAGTACGTCGCGCGCGAACTTCCGGAAGTGGCGAAACTCCTTTCTCGGCGTGTGGATAAGACTTTCGACTGGCCACCTGAATCTGTGGCCGTCGAGTCCTTCTTTCAGTCCGCGCCGGCTTTCACCGCAGAGTGGGCACTCCTCTACGATGTGCCTCGGCGTTTCCTCTTCTCCGCAGTCGCACAGTTCCGTATCGCTGCAGCCGAAGTACTTCAGTTTGCTATTGAAGTCTCCGTGGCCACTGAGGAACTGTGTCACAAAGTGGTCCACGTGGATCCATTTATCCTTGACCCTATTGTGGACGCTGCTGAAGTAGGCGTATGTGTTCGTCCTTTCTCTGTTGCTCGCCAACGCTCCTGCCTAGTGGCCATGGCCTCGTCCCGTTGGCGCCGCTTTGTGTCCATCATGTTCGTGGATCCTTTCCTTTCTGTGTGCATTCGCGCGCGCATCTCAACCACCAGGTCGATTGGCATTTCGCCAGTTATCACTTGTGGAGCCTCTGTTGAAATTGGCCGATATGCCTTCGTGACCTGAAGCTAGGCCATTCTCTGCGATCTCTCGAGGATCTTCTTTGTCTTTAATTTCAGCAGGTCGCTCCAGCCAGCTGCGGCGTACGTGGCGATCGGGACAAAGAGCCCCCTGTACAGGGTGGTTAAGGCTCCACGTCCGAGACCCCAGTTTGCCTTGGCCACCTTTGCCAGGCTGTTGAACATTCTTCTGCACTTGTGCGCTGTCTCCTGCACGTGCTTGTCGATCCTCAGGCCGCGCTCAAGATGAACGCCCAGGTATTTGATCGATGGGCGCATCCTGATGCTTTTCCCGTTGATGCGTATTGTTGGTGGTCGTTCGGCATCGAGCTTTCCCTTCACCAACAGCATCTCCGTCTTCTCGGCCGACAGTGCTAGCCGCTTGCGGCTGCACCAAGTAGAGACCGCTGTGACCGCTGATTGCCCCTCTCGCCGCAGTTCCTCCCGCGAGTTACCGCCGACCAGGATTATTATATCGTCGGCGTACGCGACCGCTTCGCATTGGGTCTCCTCGGACTCTAGTTGCGCCAGCAAGTCGTCGAAAACTATATTCCATAGGCTGGGGCCTAGTATCGACCCTTGCGGGCAACCCATTGTTACGAGCTTCTCGACAGATTCGTGCTTCCCTGTCAGCTGGACTCTCCTGTCCGTGAAGTAGCTTTGCGTCAGCTTGTACAGGTTCTGAGCGCAGTTCCTTCGCTTCAGTTCGTGGAGCACGTTAGGCCACCATACATTATCGAAGGCACCCGATATGTCGAGTGCAATCGCTAAAATGTACTTCCACTCACTCCTCTCATTTATTGCTCCTCGTAGTTTAACAATTGCGTCCTCTGTAGATTTTCCAGGACGGAATCCGAACTGTCGCTCCGATGACAGTATATGATTGTGGAAGAGTGGGGCCATCCTTTTCGCCATTAGTCGCTCCAATAGCTTGCCAATCATCGAGAGCAAGCATATCGGCCTATACGACTTTGGGCTACTTTTGTCTCTGTCCGGTCCTTTGAGAATCGTAACGACGTTCCCGATTTTCCACCTTCTCGGGAAGAATCCCCACTCCAAACAGGCATTCACGAGATGCAGGAGCTCTTGGTGAATAGAGCTCCATGCTTCCTGAATGACCTCCGACTCCATTCGGTCGGGGCCAGGGCATTTTCCTCTTTTGAGCCGCGCTATCGCGCTGCCCAGTTCCTCGTATCTGAATGGGGGGCTGTCTGCGGTTTCCGGGGCGTTCTTGGAGTCCTCTCGGATCCATCGTTGCTCGGGCGTGTCTTTTTCCACGTCGTCATCTGGAACGAGCGCGGTTAACATCGCCTCTGCAGTGGATCGCCAGCTCGAGGTTTCTCCTTGCGGCGTGCGAAGTGCGCACGTCGCCTCTTCTCTCCTCAGTTTCCCGAGGGCAGTCTTGTAGTCAATTCCCCAGGGCTCTTTATTTCCTTCCTCGGTAACGAACTGGCGCCAGTTTTGGATCTTCGCGTTCGTCACCATTCTGGTATACTTCCTTCGTAATTCGCGGTAGCGTTGTTTCTCTATCTCCCTCGTTGCGGGGTCCTTGGTCCCCTGGTACCTCCTCCTTGCTCGGTACGCATCTCTCTTGGCACGTGCGAGATCTTGGGTCCACCAAGGGTTGGACCTTTCGTGCCATTTCTTCTTCGGTATGGCCGCGTCGCAGGCTTTAGTGAGAACCCGCTCCAGCTCTACGGCCATACTCTCTACGTCCTCTTGGCACCTGATTACCATTTCGGACAGGTGCCTCTTCTCTTCCATGATGAGCATATGCAGATGACAGTAGTTCCTGACTAACCACGTCATGTATGGAGATATTAACAATTCCCATTATGGTAGTTGGTACATTCACCAATATTCCAGAATCGCCGTTGATTACACATTTCAGTGGTGATACAAATTACGGAAGGGGACGCGGGTAGTCAATGTATAGTATGGTTACGGCTAGAGCCATTTACAATTGACAGTACGACTCCTTGAATATCCATAAACAGGTCTCTGTAATCGTTAGATTGATCTGTTCAACGGTGACGTAAATTCCAAAGTAGCTACAAAATAGTAGTAGTATATCAGTTCAACACTACATTAGCCGTTGGAGTAATCTGTCCTCCGATAATTTAAATTTACCGCTATTCTAGTATACTTAATGTATGGTACGGTTACGGCTGGAGGTATTTACAATTGAGAACGCGGAACATAATAAATCCGTCAACAGAGTGGTCTAGCCGTTGGATTAACAAGTTCAATTGTGATATACAACATATAACAATTCCAGAATAACAAAGCACAGATACTTTACAGCTCGAGATATTAACAATTGACATAACAGTTCTGACAGCCTTCATCACAGTACTTTAACCGTTCAATAATTTCTTCACCGATGATGTACTTTCCAAATCAACCCTAGATTATTAATGTACAGTACGGTTATGGCTACAGATATATATTAATGTGAGTATGGTTCTAAATACACCCATCAACAGAGCACTCTGGAATAGGTTTGACCTGTTCAAGGATGATATATATTCCACAGTAGTTCTAGAATAATCAATGCATGCACGAGTCATGGACAGAGATATTTACAACTGACAATACGGTACCTAGTACATCAGCCAACATGGCATTGTTGCCGTTGGATTAACCTTTTCACTGACGACATATGTACAACAGCAGCACTAGAATGACAGAAGACATGTCCACTGTTGCTCGGGATAGTGACATTCGACAACACACTTCAGAGTACAGTCATCATCACTGTACTGTATCGCTTGGATTACTTTTTTCACTGACGACATGAATTCCATAGGAATTCTGGAATGATAAAACATTAATCCAAAGTAGCTCCACATGCTGAAAATAGGCAACACAGTACTGAGTGCAGGCATCATCACAATATTGTATTCGTTGTATTAATTTGCTCGTTGATCATTTAAGTCCCATTGGCATTCTACGTTAATCATTGTGTACTACGTTTTGCGCTAGAAACATTTGCAATTGACCTAAATGCACTTAGTACCTCCACCGACAGAGCACTAAGACCTTTGGATTGACTAGTAGAGTGACGCCTTAGATTATGTAGCAATTCTAGAGTGACAAATTGCAGACCCATTATAACGTCAGGCTTTAACAATAGAGAGCACTGTAATGAGTTCAGCCATCGTCACAGTATTGTTTTCGTTGGATTAACTTGTTCTTTGACGATTTATATACCACAGCCAATCTAGAATAATCAATGTATTGTACGGTTATGGCTAGAGATACTTGCATCTAACACTACGGTACCTATTCATTTCAGGAAGTGGTCACTGTTGCTGTAGGATTAATGTGTTAACTGATGATTTATATTCTACAGCATTTCTAGAATGAAAAATGACAGATCAGTTATGCCTCGATATATTTTGAGTTTACAACACAGTACTGTTTACAGTAAACATCACAGTGCTATAGCCGTTGTGTAACTTTATTCAATGGTGATGTAGATCCCATAGCCATTCTGGAGTAATCAAGGAATGTTGCCATTAATTCAACTTAAGCTTACAATTAAGATTACGGTACATAGTGCATCCACTAGCAGAGAACTGCTGTTGTCGGATTGACCAGTCCAATAATGACATGGATCCTGTCACAATTCTAGAATGACGAAACAGAGATCGATTAACCCTCAACTAATTAACAACTTACAACACAGAACTGAGAACTGCCATCATTGCAGTACCATAGCCGCTGGATTATTTTGCACACACGCTATGCAAATTGCAAAGTAACTCTTGAGCGATAAATGTATATTACCGTTATGGCTAGCGACATTTTCAGTTGACGGTACTGTGCACAGTACGTCCATCGACAGAGCATTGTAGCAAATGGAACAATCGGGTCGATGATCACTTAGATACTGTAGCAGCTATAGAATGGGAAAATACCGGTCCATTACCTCACCAGGCATTGACAATTGACATGACAGGGCAGAGTACAGCCATCACATCGTTACTGTAGCCCTTGTGGTACCTTCTTTACTCATGAACCAATTTCTCCTGCGATTCCATAAAAATCAGTGTATTGTACGGCTGTGACTAAATATATTTGCTATTGACAGTGCGTTACTTAGTATGTCCTCCAACAGAGGACAGCAGCCGCTGGATTATTCCATCCACTGATGATTAATTTTCTACAGCAATTCTAGAAGGGAAAATGGCAGATTCATAATACCTCGAGATATCCGCAATTGACATCAAAGTGCTGAGTGCAGTCTTCATCGCTGCACTGCAGCCATAGAACTATTATGTTCACTAATGGTTTAAATTATGTAGCAATTTTAGAAGGACAAAAGACAGATAGATTACCCGCCGTTACTCTGGCAACTGACAACATAGTACTGAGTACAGCCATCACCATGGTGCCGTCGCCGTTGGGTTACTTTGTTCGCTGACGACGTAAGTTCCAAAGCAATGCTGGAATATCCTATGTACAGAACGGTTATGGCTCGTGGTCATAACAACTGACAGTAAGGTACTTACTACATGTACAAACAGAGCATTGCTGTCGTTGGATTAACATGTCCGCTGATGATCTGTACTCTATAGCAATTGCAGAGTCTGCAACTGATAGAACACAGGCCTTTATTGAAAATTACGAATGTCAATACAGTACTAAGTATAGCCATCTACGTATTTTACAACATCACTAGAATGGCAAAGTACATCTCCAATACGGATGGAGATATTAACAGCTGAAACACGGTACTAAGTACGTCCATCGTCGCAGTAATGTAGCCGTTGGTTTAGCTTGCTCACTCGCCACTTAAATTCCGCAGTAGTTCTGGGACTATCAATGGATCCATCAGTTGTGACTATAGGCATTCATAATTCCCAGTACGTTAGCCGGTACCCCCACCAATAAAGGTATGTAGTCGTTGGACTTATATGTTCAGTGATGCCTTAAATTCAAAAGCAAGGTTAGGGTAGTCAATGTATATTACGGTTATGTTTAGAGATATGTTCAACTGACAGTAAGGTTTTTGGATCTTCAACCAACAGAGCATTGTAGCCATAGGAATAACCTGTTCAGTGATGATTTGTAACCTATTGTACTTCCAGAATGT
>NW_016917044.1:0-247 GCF_001483705.2 Eufriesea mexicana
CAATACATAGTTATACCGGCGTCTTCTGCGCTCTACTGTTCTCTAATATGCTCTGCTTGGCTCCGGCAGGGCCTGGAATAGCAGTCTCGGAACGTTATGGTTAGTCAGCTTACGTTCGGTTAGGCTCCTTCAGGCTAAATTTAATCACGATGGCTTTAACTTTTGTGCTGTACACTGATATTCGGTGTATTCCTGCGATCTACTGTGCTCTAGCATTTCCGGCTTGGATCTGGGGACGGCAAGAATA
>NW_016917044.1:321-601 GCF_001483705.2 Eufriesea mexicana
CTGACTTTTCCGATACGCACTGCGTTTCTCTGGACTTCTGTGTCCTTCTCTTCACTAATGCATTCTGCTGGAGGCTTGGGAGGCCAGTAATAGTGATCGCGGAACGTAAGATTGTGCTCTGTTGGGATTGGTTATGTTACGATTTGTTGGTTTAGGAGGGTATGGCTGTATATATTGTGCTGTATTCTTCTATTAGGTGGATTTTCGCACCCTACAGTGCTCTAATGTTTTCAGCTTGGCTCTGGCAAGGCCAGCAAGTGTGGTCTCGGAATGTTAAGAT
>NW_016917045.1:0-497 GCF_001483705.2 Eufriesea mexicana
AAAATTTCTACCTTATTAACAATTTCGACTAATATCGTGGTGAGCAAGATATTCTACGTAAATTATGAGGAAAGATCCTATTGGTTTGTTATAGCCATTGCATTGCAATATAATCTGACTGAAAAGTCCAATTTTATTGACATTTTCGGCTAATATCCTGATGAGCAAGCTTTTCTGCACAAATAAGGGGGGAAGACACAATTGGTTTGCTGTAGACATTGCATTGCATTAGATACTGCCCGGAAAACTCAATCTTATTGATATTTTCGAATAATATTGCGGTGAGCAAACCATTCTGCGTAAATAAGGTGGGAAGATTCTATCGGTTTGCTACAGCCATTGCATTGCAATAGAATCTGCCTGCAAAGTTCAATACTATTGACATTTTCGAATAATATTGATGTATGAGCTTTTTTTTCTGCGTAAACAACGACGTAAGGCTCTACTGGTTTGCTATAGCCACAGCATTGCAATAGAATCTGTCTGAAAATTTCTAT
>NW_016917046.1:0-2353 GCF_001483705.2 Eufriesea mexicana
TGGTTGGGTTAGGATAGGTTAGCGAACACTTTTCTGCTGCTCACTCTTGACCTATGGACTTCTTCGCCATTCTGAGCGCTGTCACACTCTTCTTATCTCTGTGGACGCGAGGAATAGTGCTCTCGGTACGTTGGGTTGAGTTATGTTACCTCTGGCTTGGTTAGGTTCGGTTAGGCTTGTTTAGAATAGCATTGACTTCTGTGCCTTGCACATCAGTGCGGCGCATTTCTGCGCTCACCTGTCCTCTAGTATATTTTGATTTGCTCTTGTGGCCAGCAATAATGGTCTCGGCACTTTAGGTTGGGTTATGTTGCGTTTGGTTGTGTTACGTTTGGTTAGGTAAGGAGATGGTAGCTTTGAATTTACCGCTCTACGCTGCTCTTGGGCGGATTTCTGCGCTCTACTGTGATCTAATAGTACCTGCTGCGCTCTGGGAATGCCTTAAATAGTGGCGGCGGCGCGTAATGTCGTGTTAGGCTTCGTCCGGATAGGTTAGGTTTGTTTGGTTTGTATTGGGATATTATTTACTTTCGTACCATACACTGCCTTTCTATGGACCTCTGCGTTCCGCTCACGTCGAACATGCGCCCCTTGGTGTTGGGGATGCCAGCAATAGCGGGCTAGACACGTTAGATTGGGATTGGTTACGTTTGGTTTCGTTAAGTTGGGCCAGGTTATGATAGGATATAATTTCCATTCCGCTGGGCACTACAGTGCGGCTGATCTGCGGTCTACTGTGCTCTGGTGTACTCTGCTTGGCTCAGCGGAGGCCAGCAATGGTGGTCTCGGCACGCAATGTTGGGTAATGTTTCGCACTGCTTGGCTAGGTTCGGATAGGTTTGGTCAGTGTAGCTTTGCCTGTGTGCTGTAGACTGCTTTCCGGTCGATGTTTGCGTACTGCGTTGCTCTCCTGGCATCTGCCTACCTCCGGGGAGACCAGCAACAGCGGTTGTGGCAGGTTTGTTTGGGCTATGTTACGCTTGGCTAGGTTACGTTAGGTTAAGTTTGATTACTATGGATTTGACCATTGCACTATACAAAGCTATTCGGTGGATTTCTGCGCTCTGCTTTGCTCTTGTTTATTCTGCTTGGCCATGGGGATGCCAGCGATATAGGTCTCAGCACGATAGCCTGAGTTAGGTTGCGTTTGGTTATGTTACGTTTGATTTGTTTAGGACAGTGTGGCTTTACTTTTGTGCCACACACTGCATTTCTGTGGATTTCTGCGCTATACATTACTCTACTATACTCTGTTCGGCTATCGGGAGGCCAGCAGTAGTGGTCGCCGCACGTTAGGCTGAGATATATTACGTTCGGTTATGATAGGTTACGTTGTGTTACGTTTGGATAGCTTTAACTTTTGTGCTACACACTGCAATACAATGGATTTCTGCGCTCTACGTTGTTCTGCTACACTCTGCTCGACACCCTGGAGGCCAGCAGTTGTGGTCGTGTCACGATAGGTTGAGCTGTATTGCGCTTGGTTAGGTTGGGTTACGTAGTGTTAGGATAGGGTAGCTTCGACTATCGTGCTGCACACTGCTATCCTATGGACTTATGTGCTCTCCTGTGCACCACCACAACCTGCATGTCACTGTGGGTGCTAGGGATAGTGTTCTTGGCACGGTAGGATGAGTTATGTTACATTTGGTTAGGATAGCTTTGACTTTTGAGCTGTACTCCGCTATTCGGAATATTTCAGCGTTCTACATTGTTCAGCTATGCTCTGGTTAGCTCTCCTGAGGCAATCAGTGGCTTTCGTAGCACGTCAGGTTGGATTACGTTACGTCTGCTTATGCTACATTTGGTTAGGTTAGGGGAGGGTAGCTTTGACTCTTGCGCTGTGCACTGCTATTCGGTGGCTTTCTGCGCCCTACTATGCTCTAGTATACTCTGCTTGGCTCTGGGCAGACCGGCAAAGATGGTTTCGGCACGTAAGGCTATGTTAGGTTGCGATTGGTTACGTTACGTTTGGTTAGGTTAGGATAGAAGGGCCTAGACTATTGTGCTGTACATTGCTATCCGGTAGATGTCTGTGCGCTGCATTGCTCTTCTGGCATCTGATTGAATCGGAGGTAGCCAGCAATAGCGGTCGTTGCAAGCTTGGTTGAAATGGGTTACGTTTTGTTAAGTTAGGTTATGCTATGTTTGGTTAGGATAGCTCTGTCTTTCGTGCTACACGCAGTTATTCGGTGGATTCCTGCCCTCAACTTTGCTCTGCTCTAGTCTGCCAGCCCCTGGGGAGGTCGGAAACAATGGTCGCGGTACGTTACTTTACGCTTGGCTACTTCAGATTAGGTTATGTTTGTTTGGGTTAGGTTTTGGTTCCCTTTGACCTTTCAGCTGTACGCTG
>NW_016917047.1:0-323 GCF_001483705.2 Eufriesea mexicana
ACCGCATTGCCGTGAAGAGTACAAGAGCCATAGATATCATAAGCTAACCTGTCCTAACCTAACTTTACCAGACGCAGCATAGCCCAAAATGATGTACCGCGACCATTGCTCCTGGCATCCCAGAGCAAGGAAGATGTACCGCGACCATTCCTCCTGGCATCCCAGAGCAAGGCAGGTAGTAGTAGAGCACAGTAGGCCACAAAAATCCGCCGAAAAGCAGTGTAAAGCACGAAAGACAAAGTAGCATATCCTAACATAGTCAAACGCGACGTAACCAAACGCAGCCTAACTCAACCTAACATGCCGAGACCACTATCGCTGGC
>NW_016917048.1:0-484 GCF_001483705.2 Eufriesea mexicana
GTCGCGCCAAGTTAGGTTGTGTCAGATTACGTTTGGGAAGGCTAAGTTAGGCTGGGTTACGGTGGGGCTGCTATGGCCCTTGTGCTACATATTGCCATTGTAAGGATCTCTGCTCCCGAACGTGCTCTTTCACATTCTGCATGTCTCTGGGGACGCAACTGCATGTCTCTGGGGACGCAAACAATAGAGGTTGTGGCACGTTATATGGAGTCATGTTACGTTCGGTTAGTTTAGGTTATGATACGTTTTGCTAAAATAGCTTTAGCTTCTGTGCTATACATCGCTATTTGTTCGGTTCCTGCTCTATACACTGCTCTCGTCTGTTCTGCTTATCTCTGTGGGTGACACCAACAGTGGCCACGGCACTTTAGAGTGAGTCATGCTATGTTCGGTTAGGTTAGGTTAGTTTGGGTTAAGTTAGTTTGGGTTAGGTTATGATACCCTTGACTTGTTTGATGTGAAATGCTATTGTATAGTTTCCTAT
>NW_016917049.1:0-507 GCF_001483705.2 Eufriesea mexicana
TGGCCCCAAGAGCCGCGAACGCTACAGTAGAGCAATGTATGGTGCGGAAATCCACCGAATAGCTGCCTATGGCACAAAAGTCAACCACATCCCGACCTAACCTATCCAAACTTAATATAGAAACATAACCTAACCTAAGCTAAAGTGCCGCGACCACGGTTGCTGGAAAACTCAGGGAAAAATAGAATATACTGGAGCAGCGTAGAGCGCAGAAATCCACTATATAGCAGTGTATAGCACTAAAGGCAATGAAACCCTCACCCAACATGTCCTAACCTATCCAAACCAAACACAGACTAACTGAACATAACGTGCCGAGTCCAATAGTGCTCGCCTGCCCATAGCCACGCGGAAGATATTAGAAGAGAGTAATAAGGCGCAGAAATCCATAGGATCGCAGCGTATATCAGTGAGGTTTAAGCTACGCCAGCCTAACCCAAGCCAACAGAACATAACCACACGCAGCCTAGCAGAACATAACTCGCCTCGATAAGTACTGCCATGCTC
>NW_016917050.1:0-507 GCF_001483705.2 Eufriesea mexicana
CTGTGCTCTAGTGCATTCTGATTTTCCCTGTGGAGGCCAGCAATAATGGTCTGTTCATGTTAGATTTAGTCATGCAAGTTTGTATGTGTTACGCTAGATTAGGTTGGGAAATGCTACTTTGACATCTGTGCTATTCGCTGCTATTCCGTGGACTCCTGCGCTCTAAGTTGCTCTGCCATGCTCTGCCTGGCTCTGCGGATGCCAGCAATACTCGTCTCGTCATGTTATGTTAAGTTACACAACGTTGGGGTGTGTTAGGTATGGTAAGGTTATGTCAGGAAATGTTTGACTTTTGCGCTATACACTGAAAAGCGGTGGACTTTTGCGCTCTGCTGTGCTCTAGTTTATTCTGCTTTGCTCTATGCAGGCCAGCAATAATGGTCACGGTGCGTCAGGTTCGGTTAAGCTACGATTGAATGTGAAAACTTTGCACACGTTGGGACAGAATTGCTTATACTTTTGTGACGTTCACCGCTGTTCGGAGAATTTCTCCCATATTCTGCTCTC
>NW_016917051.1:0-842 GCF_001483705.2 Eufriesea mexicana
CAGAGAATAGGCCTATTCAAAGTATATAATCTGTTGTAGCTTGGTGACTAGGTCGCCTAACGCTATCAACCAATGGCAAGCACAGACATCTGCTTGCCATAGAGTAGTTCTATTCAATATCTATAACCTGTTATAGCTTGGTGAATCGATCGCCTGACGCCTTCAATGCAATGGCAAGTACAGCCATCTGCTTGCCAGAGAATAGGTCTATTCAAAAACTATAACATGCTATAGCTTGGTGAATGGATCGCATAACGCCTTCAATCCAATGACAAGTACAGCCATCTCCTTGCCAGAGAATAGGTCTATTCAAAATCTATAACCTGTTATAGCTTGGTGAGTAGATCGCATAACGCCTTCAATACAATGACTAGTACAGCTATCTGCTTGCCAGAGAATAGGTATATTCATAATCTATAACCTGTTATAGCTTGGTGAATTGATCGCTTAACGCCTTCCATCCAATGACAAGTACAGCCAGCTACTGTCCAGAGAATAGGTCAATTCATAATCGATAACCTGTTATAGAATGTAGAATAGATCGCCTATGTCCTTCAAAACAATGGCAATTACAGCCATCTACTTGGCAGAGAATAGGTCTATTCAAAATCTATAACCTGTTATAGCTTGGAGAGTAGATCGCCTAATGCCTTCAATCTAATGGCAAGAACAGCCATCTTCTTGCCAGTGAATAAGTCTATTCAAAATCTATAATCTGTTATAGCTTGGTGAATACATCGCCTAACGCCTTCCATCCAATGGCAAGTACCGCCATCTACTTGCCAGGGAATAGGTCTATTCAATATCTATAATCTGCTACAGCTTGGTAAATAGATCGCCTA
>NW_016917052.1:0-1497 GCF_001483705.2 Eufriesea mexicana
GTACTGTAATGGCCTTAGCGCGCCTATAGAATATTTCATCGTTATTTATGCAATACACATATTCAGCACGATATGAGTGGAAAATGTCAATAAAAATGTATTTTCCAGCCAGATTCTATAGCATTACATTGGCTATAGCACGCCACAAGTATCTTTCCTCCTTATGAATGCACGAAAGTTAGCACACCATGATATTAGTTGAAAACGTCAATAATATTGAATTTTCCAGCCAGATTCTTCTGCATTTCAATGGCTATATCACGCCAATAGTATCTATCGTCCTTAGTTATGCAAGGAAGTTAGGTCACCACGATATAAGTCGAAAACGTCAATAAAATTCAATTTTCCTGCCAGATTCTATAGGATTGCAATGACTATAGTATGCCAGGAGAATCTTTCCTCCTTATATATGCAGGAAAGGTAGTTCACCACGATATTGGTCCAAAATATCCATAAAAACCTGTATTCCAGTCAGATTCTATACCTTTGCTATGGCTGTAGCACGCCAATAGAATGTTTCGTCCATATTTATACAAGAAGGTTATCTGATCACGATGTTAGTAGAAAATGATAATGAAATTGTATTTTCCAGCCAGATTCTATTGCATTGCTATAGCTACGGCACGCCAGTAGAATCTTTCCTCCTTATATACCCAAGAAAGCTAGGTCACCACGTTATTTATCGAACAAGTCAATGAAAATGAATTTTCCAGCCAGATTCTATAGGAACACAATGGCTACAGCACGCCACTAGTATCTTTCCTCCTTATTTATGCACGAATGTTAGCCCACTACGATATTAGTTGAAAAGGTCAATAATATTTAATTTTCCAGCCAGATTCTACTGCTTTTCAATGGCTATATCACGCCAATAGTATCTATCGACCTTATTTATGCAAGGAAGTTAGGTCACCACGATAATAGTCGAATACGTCAATGAAATTGAATTTTCCAGCCAGTTTCTATATGTTTGCTATGACTATAGCACGCCGGTTGAATCTTTCCTCCTTATATATCCAAGAAAGCTAGGTCACCAGGATATTAGTCGAAAATGTCAATAAAAATGTGTTTTACAGCCAGATTATATGGCATTGCATTGGCTATAGCACGCCACTAGTATCGTTCCTCAATATTTATGCAAGAAAGTTTGCTCACCACGATAATAGTCGAAAATGTCAATAAAATTTAAATTTCCAGTCAGATTCTAGAGCATTTCAATGGCAATATCACGCCAATAGTATCTATCGTCCTTATTTATGCAAGGAAGTTAGTCCACCACGATAATAATCGAAAACGTCAATAAAATTCAATTTTCTTGCCAGATTCTATAGGATTGCAATGACTATAGTACGCCAGTAGAATCTTTCCTCCTCATATATTGCAGGAAACGTAGCTCACCACGATATTAGTCCAGACCACGATATTAGTCCAAAGTATCCATAAAAACGTGTTTTCCAGCCAGATTCTATACCTTTGCTATGGCTGTAGCTCGCCAAT
>NW_016917053.1:0-2436 GCF_001483705.2 Eufriesea mexicana
GTTAGGACAGGATAGCTCTCACTCTTCTGCTATACACTGATTTTCGGTATATTTCTGAGATCTGCTGTGCTCTGATACACTCTGCTTTGCTCTGCGGATGCCAGTAATGGTGGCCGAGGCACGTTGGTTTGAGTATGGTTACGTTACGTTTGGCAATGCTAGGACAGGATAGCCTTGACTTTCGCGTTATACACTGCTATTCGTTCGATTTCTGCGTCCAGCTGTGCTCTAGCATACACCGCTTGGCCTTGGGGAGGCCAGCAATGGTGGTCTCGTCAAGTTAAATTTATTTATGTTACCATTGCTTATGCTACGTTTGGTCAGATGAGGATAGGGCAGCCTTGACTTTCGTGCCGTACGTTGTTGTTTGGCTGATATCTGCTCTGTAATGCGCTCTAATATATTCTGCTCGATCCAGTTCAGGCCAGCAGTAGTGGTCTCGGCACGTTAGGTTGAGCTACATTACGTACGGCTACGTTACGTTTGAATAGATTAGGATTGGAAAGCTCTCACTGCTGTGTTATACGCTGTTATTTGGTGAAATTTCTGCCCTCATCATTGCTCTACTATACTCTGCCCGTCTCTGTGGAAGCCAGCAATAGCGGCCGTGGCACGATAGTTTGAGATATGTTACGTTTGGCTATGCTAACGTTTGTTTGGTTAGGGCAACATGGCTTTGACTTATGTGCTGTACACTGCTATTCGTTGGATTTCTGCGCTCTACCCAGCTCTAGTAAGTTCTGCTTGGCTCTGTGGAGGCTAGCAATGGTAGCGTAACCACGTTATGTTCAGTTATGCTACCTTTGGTTTGGTCCGGTTGGGTCAGGTGAGGTTGGGTTATCTTTGCCTTTCTTGCTATACATAGCAGTGGAGCCGACTTCTGCACCCTCCTGTGTTCTAGTATATTCTTCTTGGCTCCGGGGAAGCCAGAAAAAGTGGTCGAGTTACGTTGGGTTGGGTTATGTTACGTTCGGCTATAATAGGTTGGGACATGTTTGCTCATGATGGCTCAGTCTTTTGCGCTATACGCTGCTATTCTGTAGATTTCAGCTCTCTATGCTGCTCTAGCATAATCTGTTTCGCCCCGTGGAGGGCAGCAACACTGGTTTCGGCGCTTTATGTCGAGTTGGTTTGCGTTCGGTTAGGTTTGATTAGTTTGGGTGGGCGTGGATACATTCAGCTTTTCCGCCATACACTGCAACGCCATGGGCTTCTGAGCCCCGCCCCTCTCTAATACGTTCTGCTGGGCTATTAGGAGGCCAGTAATAGTGGCCGAGGCTCGTTAACTTGAGCTCGGCTACGTTTGGCTACGCTAGGTTAGTTTGGGTTAGGTTAGGATAGCTTCCATTTTTCAGCTGAACACTGCTAATCTAAGGATTCCTATGCTCTACTCTCCTCTGGCACGTTCTGCATGTCACTGTGGACCCCAGAAATAGTTGTCCCTGCACTTTATGTTGAGGTCTCTTACGTTCGGAAGGTATAGGGTTGTTTATGTGAAGGTGGTGTAGCTTTGACTTTTCTGCTATTCACTGCTATCCTATGGATTGCTGCGCTCTTGTTTCCTCTATTATTTTCTGCTTGGCCTTCGGGAGGCGAGCAATAGTGGCCGCGGCATTATAGGTTGGGTTACGTTACGTTCGGCAATGCTACGATTGGTTAGGTTAGGGTATGATAGCTTTGACTCACGTGCTATACGCTGCTCTTCCGCGGCTTTCTGCGCTCTACATTTCTTTACAGTACCGAGCTCGGCCCCGGGTATGACAGCATATTGCTCGTAGCACGATACGTATTGTTACGTTACGTTTGCTGTGTTAGGTTAGGCAATGTTTGGTCGGCTTATCTTCGAATTTCGTGCTATGCACTGTTAGACGGTGTATATCTACGCTTTACCCATCGGCTAGTAAGTCCTGCTTGGATCTTGGGATGCCATCTATTGTTGTCCAGGCACGTTACATTGAGTTATCGTAAGTTTGGTTAGGTTATGCGTGATTGGGTTAAGTATGGGTCGATTGACTAGTGTGCTGCACACTGCCATTATATGGATTCCGTCGATCTACTGGGCTCTATCTAAATCGATTTTTCTCTGGGGACGCCAGCAATAGTGGTCGCGGAACCTTAGACTCTGCTATTTTACGTTTGGTTATGTTAGTCTTGGTTAGGCTTGGTTAGTCTTGGTTGGGTTAGCTTTGACTTTTCTGCTTTACACTGCTATACGGTGGATTTCTGCAATCTACAGTGCTCTAGTATGATCTGCTTCGCTCTGGTGAGGCCAGAAATAGTGGTCTCGGCAAGACAGGTGGATGTACGTTATCTTTATGACACCAGCAATTGATGTCGGTGCACATTACGTTTTGATATTTTATGTTCGGTTATGTTATGTCAGGATCGGTTTGGTTGGTATAGCTTTGACTTTCGCGCTATACACTGCTATTCGGT
>NW_016917054.1:0-937 GCF_001483705.2 Eufriesea mexicana
CGCAGTAATCCACCGAATAGCAGCGAATCTCACGTGAGCAGAAGGTATCCTAACCTAAACCTGACCTTACCTAACCTAAGCCATCTTACCATAGCACAAATTGGCGTGCCGCGACCACTGCTCCTGGCCTCCTCAGAGCGAAGCAGAATGCAGTAGAGCACAGTAGAGCCCAGAAATCCACTGAAAAGCAGTGTACAGCCCAAAAGTTGGAGATAACCAAACCTAACCTGATCCAACCTAACCTAAAAAAAACCTTAGCATAGCCGAAACTAACGCGCCGAGACCTCTGCTGCTGGTATCCCCAGAATCAAGCAGAATACAGTACAGCAGAGTAGATCACAGAAATCCACCGAATAACAGTGCATAGCAAGAACGTCATAGCTATCGCAACCAAACTTATCCCAACCTAACATAACCAAACATAGCCTAACACAAAATTTCGTGCCACGACCACTATTGCTCGCCCCAACTGCTCGCCCCGCAGAGCCAACCGGAGAATATTAGGGCTACGTAGAGCTCAGAAATCCTCCGAATAGCAGTGTATGGCACAAAAGTCAAAGAAATCCTAACCATGCCTTCCTAACCTACCCTAACGAAGCGTAACAGAACACAACCTAACGTACCGAGACCACTATTACTGGCCATCCAGAGCCACGCAGAAGATGTTAGAACGAAGTATAGCGCAGAAACCCGCGGACAGAAGTGTGTTGCACAAAAGCCTATACTATCCTATCCTAACTTGACCAAACCTAACACGACCGGACGTAGCATAGCTCAACCTAACGTGCCGAGACCACTATGGCTGGTCCAAGAGCCAAGCAGAACACACTAGAGCACACTAGAGCGTAGAAGTCCACAGAATAGTGTATAGCATAAAACTAGAATGTACCCTATCCTAATATGTCCAATCTTAACGTAAACAAACGTAACATAACAC
>NW_016917055.1:0-632 GCF_001483705.2 Eufriesea mexicana
ATCCATATATCCATATATCCATACATCTATACATCGATCCATATATACATCCATCCATCCACAAATCCATACATTCATACATTCATAGATCCATAAATCCATCCATCCGTACCTCCATCCATCCGTACATCCATCAACCCATCCATTCGTACATTCACCTTTCGATACATCCATATCATGCATTCTTGCAAACATATATACATCCATTCATCCATACACACGAAAATAGGTCCATCCATACACCCATCCACTTTTACATCCATCCATCCATACATATATGCATATATACAACCATACATCCCTACATCCACCCATCCATACTTCCGTACATTCATACATCCATACAGGCATAAATCCATCCATCCACACGTCCATACATATATACATCCATACATTCATACATCCGTACATCCATACGTTCGTACATCCATACATTCGTACATCCATACATTCATACATCCATACATCCATAAATCCATCTATCCATACCTCCATCCATCCATACATCCATCAATCTATAAATCCATCCATTCATACATGCATAATCATACATCCATACATACATCCAACCATCCATACCTCAATCCATCCATACATCCATTCATCCGTACAAACATTCATCCGTCTATCCG
>NW_016917056.1:0-657 GCF_001483705.2 Eufriesea mexicana
CTGACCTGACCTGAACTGGCACGACCTGGCCTCGCCTGGCCTGACCTGGCCTGACCTGACCTGGTCTGTCCTGACCTGACTTGTCCAGACCTGACATAACCTGACCAAACTTGACATGACCTTGCCTGACCTGTCCTGAACTGAAGTGACCTGAACAGACATCATCTCACTGACCTGACCTGACATGACCTGAGCTGACCTGACATTACCTGACATGACCTGACCATATATGACCTTGCCTGGCCTGGCCTGACCTGACCTGGCCTGACCAGCCCCGACCATGCCTGGCCTCACCTGGCATGGTCTGACCTGACATTACATGATCTGATCCGAAGTGAACTGACCTGAACTGACCTGAACTGACCAGACCTGATCTGGCCTGGCCTGACCTGAACT
Organism: Eufriesea mexicana; assembly: GCF_001483705.2. Taxonomy (NCBI): domain Eukaryota; kingdom Metazoa; phylum Arthropoda; class Insecta; order Hymenoptera; family Apidae; genus Eufriesea; species Eufriesea mexicana. Next base: position 397 of record NW_016917056.1, read on the forward strand.
GACTTGAACTGACCTGAACTGACAGCATCTGACCGGACATGACCTGACCTGCCTGACCTGACCTGACCTGACCGGACTGATCTGACCTGTCCTGTCCTGACCTGACCTTGCCTGACCTGGCCTGACCTGAACTGACCTGAACTGACAACATATGACCTGTCCTGACCTGACATGATCTGGGATGACCTGATCTGACCTGACGTGTCTTGAACTGACCTGACATGGCCTGACCATATATGACCTTGCCTGGCCTGGCCTGGC
>NW_016917056.1:766-1480 GCF_001483705.2 Eufriesea mexicana
ACCTGAACTGACCTGAACTGACCTTACCTGACCTGACATTACCTGACTCGACCTGACCTGACCTAACTTTAACCGGCCATACCTGAACTGACCTGACCAGACATGATCTGGCCTGGCCTCACCTTAGCAGACTTGACATGACCTGACATGACCTGACCTGACCTGTCCTGACTGATCTGGCCTGAGCTGACCTGACCTGTCCTGACCTGACGTGTCACCTCCTGACCTGAACTGAACTGACCGGACTTTTCCAGAGGGGACCGGACCTGACCTGTCATGACCTGACCTGACATGACCTGACCTGACCTGGCCTGACCTTCCCTGACATGACCTGATCTAACTTGACCTGACCTTGCCTGACCTGGCCTGACCTGAACTGACATGAACTGACATCATCTGATCTGACCTGACCTGATATGACCTGGGCTGGCCTGACCTGACCTAACCAGACCTAACCAGACATGACCAGCCCCGACCTTGCCTGGCCTGACCTGACCCGATGTGACCTGACATGATATGATCTGATCTGACCGGACATGACCCGACCTGACCTGACCTCACCTCACCTCACCTCACCTGACCTGACCGGACTGATCTGACCTGACATGACCTGTGCTGACTGATCTGACCTGAGCTGAGCTGACCTGACCCGACCTGACCTGCCATCTCCTGACATGAACTGAACTGACCTGACTTTTCCGGAGGAGATCTGAC
>NW_016917057.1:0-227 GCF_001483705.2 Eufriesea mexicana
TGGCACAAAAGCCGGAGATATACTGACCAAAACTAGCCTAACGTAACCAAACCGAACGTAGAATAGCTAAACCTAACGACCCGACACCACCATTTCTGTCCTCCCCCAGAGAAAAGCAGAACGTGTTAGAGCACAGTAGAGCGCAGAACCCCATCGAATAACATAGTATAGCACGCAGGTCAGAGCTACACTGACCATACCTAATACAGGCGAAACTAGCCAAATAT
>NW_016917058.1:0-493 GCF_001483705.2 Eufriesea mexicana
TGGGCACGACAGTATGAGTTATGCTACGTTTGGTTAGGCTACGTTAATCTGGGTTAGGTATGGGTAGCTCTGCCTTTCGCGGTGTACACTGTCGTTCTGTGTATTTCTGCGCTCTACTGTGTTCTAGTATGCTCTGCTTGGCTCTGGGGAGGACAGCAATACCAGTCTCGGCATCTTATGTTGAGAGCTACGTTCAGTTGTGGTATGTTAGGATATGTTATGTCAGGATAACTTCCACTCCTGTGCTATACAAAGATATCCTGTGGATAACTGCGCTCTACTGTGGCCTAGTATATTCTGCTTGGCTCTGGGGAGGGTAGCAATAGTGTTCACGGCATGTTAGGTAGAGTTAAGTTACGTTCGGTTGTTTTATGTGTGGTTACGTTGGGAAAGGGTAACATCGACTATTGCGCTATGCACTACGATTATGTGGATTTCTGCGCTCTACCCTCCTCTTAAATTTTCTACTTAGCTATGGGTATGGCAGCAATTG
>NW_016917059.1:0-1272 GCF_001483705.2 Eufriesea mexicana
ACTCTGTGCAGGACAGAAATAGTTGTCGCCGGACGTTAGGTTGAGTCATGTTATGTTTGGTTATGTTAGGTTTGTATAGGTTAGGTTAGGGTATCTCCAACTTTTGCGATATATGCTGCTGCTTGGTGGCTTTCTGCTCTCTACTGTGCTCTAGTCTATACTGCTTCGCCCTTGGGAGGCGAACAATATTGGTCCCGGCACGATAGGATGGGTTACATTACGTTTGGTCACGTTACTGCTTGGTCATACTAGGGCATGGTAGATTTGACTTTTCTGCTATACACTGCTATTCGGTGGATTCCAGCGCTCTCCTGTGCTCTACTATGTTCTGATTCGCTCTGGGTAAGCCAGTCATGGCGGTCTCGGCACGTTAGGTTGATTTATGTTACGTTTCGTTAGGTCATGGCAGGATATAATTTGACTCTTCTGCTATACACTGCTGTGCGGACGCTTTCGGCGCTCTACATTGCTCTGCTGTACTCTGTTTATCTCACGCGAGGCCAGCAATGGCGGTCGTGGCACGTAAGCTTGGATTATGTTACGTCTGGTTATGCTATATTTAGTTAGGTTTGGACAGCGTAGCTTTGACTTTTGTGCTATACACTACTATTCGGTGGATTCCAGCGCTCTCCTGTGCTCTACTATGTTCTGATTCGCTCTGGGTAAGCCAGTCATGGCGGTCTCGGCACGTTAGGTTGATTTATGTTACGTTTGGTTAGGTTATGGCAGGATATATTAGACCTTTGCTGCATACAGGGTTCTCGGAGGATTTCTGAGCCGTAGATTGCACTAATATCCTCTGCTTGGCACTTTGGATGCCAACAATGGTGTTCTCGGCACGTTACCTATTGTTAGGCTACGTTCGGTTAGGTTAGGTTAGGACCGATTAGGTTAGGACATCTTCGACATTTGCGCTACACACTGCAGTGCAGTCGGTTACTGCGCTCCACTGTGCTCTAGTACGTCCTGCGTGGCTATGGGGTGTCAAGCAGTAGTAGTATCGGTACGTTAGGTTGGGTTAGACTACGTTCGGATATGCTACGTTTGGTTACGTTAGGATAGGGTAGCTTTGACTCTTGTGCTATACACTGCTGAGTGATGGATTACTGCGCTCCAGTGTGCTCTAGTAAATTTTTCTTGGCTCTGGGAATGCGAGCAATAGCTGCGTCGGCACGACAGGTTTTGTTAAGCTACTTTCGTTTACGTTAAGATTGGATAGCTTCGACTATTGTAGTATGAACTGTGATTCTGTGGGTTTCTGCCTTCTACTCT
>NW_016917059.1:9298-11297 GCF_001483705.2 Eufriesea mexicana
GTAGCTTTGACTTTTCTGCTATACACTGCTATTCGGTGGATTCCAGCGCTCTCCTGTGCTCTACTATGTTCTGATTCGCTCTGGGTAAGCCAGTCATGGCGGTCTCGGCACGTTAGGTTGATTTATGTTACGTTTGGTTAGGTTATGGCAGGATATATTAGACCTTTGCTGCATACAGGGTTCTCGGAGGATTTCTGAGCCGTAGATTGCACTAATATCCTCTGCTTGGCACTTTGGATGCCAACAATGGTGTTCTCGGCACGTTACCTATTGTTAGGCTACGTTCGGTTAGGTTAGGTTAGGACCAATTAGGTTAGGACATCTTCGACATTTGCGCTACACACTGCAGTGCAGTCGGTTACTGCGCTCCACTGTGCTCTAGTACGTCCTGCGTGGCTATGGGGTGTCAAGCAGTAGTAGTATCGGTACGTTAGGTTGGGTTAGACTACGTTCGGATATGCTACGTTTGGTTACGTTAGGATAGGGTAGCTTTGACTCTTGTGCTATACACTGCTGAGTGATGGATTACTGCGCTCCAGTGTGCTCTAGTAAATTTTTCTTGGCTCTGGGAATGCGAGCAATAGCTGCGTCGGCACGATAGGTTTTGTTAAGCTACTTTCGTTTACGTTAAGATTGGATAGCTTCGACTATTGTAGTATGAACTGTGATTCTGTGGGTTTCTGCCTTCTACTCTCTACTAATGTCTCCTGCTCGTCTCTGTGGGGGGCTAGAAAAGTGATCTCGGCACGATAGGGTGAGTTATGTTACGTTCGGTTACGTTACGTTTGGATACGTTACGTTTAGTTACGTTACGTTTGGCTGGGTTGGGACAGTATAGCTTTGGCTTTTGCGCTATACACTAGTATTCGTTGGGTTACTACCCTCTACATTGCTCTACCATACTCTGCCTGACACAGGGGAGGAGAGCAATAGTGTTCTCGGCACGTTACGTTGAGTTACGTTACGCTTTATTAGGATATGGTAGCTTGGAATAAGTTTGGACAGCCTTGAATTATTCTGCTGTACACTGTGATTCTATGTACTTCCGCGCCCTCCTCTGCCCTCATCTGTTCTGCTTGGGTGCGGGGAGGTCAGCAATACCGGTCTGGGCACGTTAGGTTGAGTTAGGTCACGCTCGGTAAGATTAGGTTTGTTTGGGTTAGATTATGATATCTTTGTCTTTTGCGCTGTAAGCCGCTATTCGGTGGACTTCTGCGCTCTGCTATGGTGTAATATGCCCAGATTGACTCTGGGGATGTCAGCAGTTGTGGTCGTCGCACATTAGGTGTGGTTATGTTACGTTTGGCTATGCCACGATTGGTCAGGTAAGGATAGGGTAGCTTTGGCTCTTGTGCTGTACACGTCGATTGTATAGATGTCTGCGTTCTACATCTCATCTAATATATTATGCTAATCTGTGGGGAGTCCAGCAATAGCGGTCTGTCCACGTTAGGTTGTGCTAGGCTGCGTTTGGTTATGTTATATTAGCTTGGGTTTGGCTTGGACAGCCTGGACTTTGTGGTGAACACTGCTTTTCCGTGGACCTCTGCGCTCTTCTGTGCCCTACTCCATTCTGCTAGTACCATGCGAAGTCCTGCAATAGTGGCCGCGGTGCGTTGGGTAGAGTCAAGTTATGTTTGGTTTAGTTATGTTGGTTTGGCTTAGGTTTGGACAGCTTCGAATTTTCTGCTTTACGCAGCGATTCCATGGAATTCCGCGCCCTACTCTCCACTAATTTGGTCCGCTGGGCTTTGTGAATACCGGCAATAATGGTCGCGGCGCGTTAGGTTCTGTGAGATTACGTTTGGTTAGGTTACGTTTGGTTAGGTTTGGTTTAGATGAGGCTATGTGGAGGTCTACAGAGCAGAAAAGATGATGGAGTGCCGCGCTGAATGTCGAACGTGACAGGAGCGTTCACGACGCGCGTTCTGGCGCATGGATTAGTGCCGCTCTGTGCGTCTGGTGCGCGGGTGCACGTGGCCGGAGACTCGCGTCGCGG
>NW_016917060.1:0-228 GCF_001483705.2 Eufriesea mexicana
GCCAGGCGGTCATCAAAGACTCTCGAACCCTTCGCCTCAACGAAACGGACCCCTCTTCAGGAGGACCGCCGCCTCCAGCGTGTAGGAGACCGTAGATACGGGCCTCCCCTACCGCTTGCAGTTCGAATGGCGGGACACCTGCCAGGACCATCGCCGCCCCGTGGGATATCGTGCGGTAACCGCGCACGACCCTGTTCGCCATCCTGCGAGCGACTCGCCGGAGAATCG
>NW_016917060.1:462-740 GCF_001483705.2 Eufriesea mexicana
ACGACGTTCCCCACGCGCTTCATGGACTTCTGCGGCTTCCCGTGGTGCCGGTGGCAAAACCACATTGCCTCGGTCTTCTCGGGGGAGGTGCACAGCCCTAGCCGCTGGATGCTATTCGCAACGAGGGCCACGCCGCCTTCCGCGCGCAGCGTGGACTCCTCCCAACTCGACCCGGCGGCCATCACCAGCGTGTCGTCCGCGTAACACGTCAGGCTCAGGCCGCGGGGGAGGGGAGTGCGCAACACGGCGTCGTACGCGAGGTCCCAGAGGATCGGTCC
>NW_016917060.1:842-1170 GCF_001483705.2 Eufriesea mexicana
TCGCCGATCACCGCCATCATGTATTGGGGAACCCTGTGGTTAAACAGGGCACACCGGATAGCGGCCCAGGGCAGGGTGTTGAAGGCGTTGGCGATATCAACACCGACCGCCAGCCCCACTCCGCCACGGTCGACGGCAGCCTCCGACAGGGTACGAACGCGCTTGATCGCGTCGATCGTCGACCGACCATGCCGGAATCCGAACTGAGATCGGGACCCACGTTCGTTAAATGCTCTCGGAGGCGGGCAGCAAGGACGCGCTCGAGGAGCTTGCCCGCCTCGTCGAGCAGGCATATCGGCCGGCATGCCTTCGGAGAGTTCGGGGGCTT
>NW_016917061.1:0-1674 GCF_001483705.2 Eufriesea mexicana
ATATATGGATGTACATATGTATTGATGTATGTATGGATGGATGTAAGGTTGGATGGAGGTATGAATGGATGGATTTATGGATGCACGTACTTATGAATGTATGGGTATATGGTTGGACGGATGTACGGTTGGATGGATGATTGGATGTATGGATGTATGAATGTATGTGTGTATGAATGTATGGATGTATGGTTGTATGGATGTATGGATGTACTGATGTACGAATGTATGGAATGGATGTACGGTTGTGTGGATGTATATATGTATGGATGAATGGATGGTTGTATGTACGTATTGATGTATGTATGGATGTATGAGTGGATGGATGTATGGATGGATGGATGTATGGGTGTATGAATTGATGTATGTATTGTTGGATGGATGTATGGGTTATTGAATGTACGGATAGATAGATGTATGGATCGATGGATGTTTGGATGAGTGCTTGTATGGATGGATGGATGTTTTGATGGATGTATGGATGTATGTACGGATGTCTGTATGGATATATCTATGAATGTATGTATGGATGAATTGTTTTAAGGATGGATTGATGTATGGATGGACGGATGTATATATGTATGGATGTATAGATGTATGGATTTACGTGTGTATGGATGTGTGGATGTATCGGTGTACGTATGCGTGGATGTATGTATAGATGTATGTATGGGTGTATGCTTGGATGGATGGAATGGTCGATGGACTTTTGTACGGATGGGTGTATTGATGTACGAATGGATGGATGTATATATGTATGGAGGTATGGATCGATGGATGGATGGATGTATGGATGTGTGGAAGATTGTATGTGTGTAAGTATGAATGAATGTATGGATGTAGTTAAAGGTGTGTGTATGGATGTATGTAAGGATGTATGTATGGATGGATGTATCGGCGGTTGGATGTACGGATGGTTGGATTTATGGACGTATGCATGTGTGGATGAAAGGATGCACGGACGGATGGTTGTATGAACGGATGCATGGATGGATGGATGGGTGTATGGGTGGATGGATATATGGATGCATCTATGGATGTCTGTATAAATGTATGTATCGATGCAGCTAAAGATGTATGTATGGATGTATGTATGGTTGCATGTATGGATGTATGTATTGATGTATGTATGGATGTATGCATGGATGGGTGGAAGGGTGGATGGATGAATGTATGGATGTACGAATGAATGGATGTATATATGTATGAATGTATGGATCGATGGATGTATGGATGGATGGACGTGTGGATGGATGTAATTTTTTATGTATGGATGTGTGAATGTTTGGGTGTATGGATGGGTGCATGTATGGATTGATGGATGTTCGGATATATGGATGTATGGATGTATGCATGTATGGATGGTTGGATGGATGTATGTGTGGATGGAAGGATATATGGGTGGATGGATGTATTGATGTGCAGATGTATTGATGCGTGAGTGTATGGAGGTATGGATGCATATATGTATGGTTGTGTGGATGTGTGTATGCATGTATGCATGTATGTATGTACGAGTGTACGGACGAATGTATGGATGTTTTAATGTATGGATGGATGGATGTATATTTGGATGGATTTGTGGATGGGTGGATGTATGGATGTATGTATGGTTGGATGAATGTATGGATGGTTGGATTTATCGATGTGTATGCATGATTGAATGGATGGATG
>NW_016917062.1:0-653 GCF_001483705.2 Eufriesea mexicana
CTATAGAATGTGTCTGGAAAGTACAATTTTGTTGACATTTTCGACTAATATCGTGGTGAGCTAGCTTCCTTGCTTAAGTAAGGAGGAATGACGCTTTTTGAGTGCTATTGCCATTGTTACGCTATGGAGTCTGTATGGCAAATACAATTTTATTTACATTTTCGACTAATATCGTGGTGAGCTAACTTCGTTGCTTAAGAAAGGAGGAAAGATGCTTTCTGAGTGCTCTAGCCATTGCAATGCTATAGAATGAGTCTGGAAAATACAATTTTGTTGACATTTTCGACTAATATCGTGGTGAGCTAACTTCGTTGCTTAAGAAAGGAGGAAAGATGCTTTCTGAGTGCTCTAGCCATTGCAATGCTATAGAATGAGTCTGGAAAATACAATTTTGTTGACATTTTCGACTAATATCGTGGTGAGCTAACTTCGTTGCTTAAGAAAGGAGGAAAGATGCTTTCTGAGTGCTCTAGCCATTGCAATGCTATAGAATGAGTCTGGAAAATACAATTTTGTTGACATTTTCGACTAATATCGTGGTGAGCTAACTTCGTTGCTTAAGAAAGGAGGAAAGATGCTTTTTGAGTGCGATTGCCATTGATACGCTATGGAGACTGTATGGCAAATACAATTTTATTTACATTTTCGACTAA
>NW_016917063.1:0-243 GCF_001483705.2 Eufriesea mexicana
GCTACAGAATCTGGATGGAAAGTTCAATTTTACTGTCATTTCGACTTATATCGTGGTGAGATATCTTCCTTGCATAAGTATGGAGGAAAGATCCTTTTGGCGTGCTATAACCAAAGCAATGATATGGAATGTGCCTGGCATTTTCGATTTTATTGACATTTTCAACTAATATCGTGGTGAGCGATCTTTCTTGCTTAAATAAGGCGGAAAGATGCTATTGGCCTGCTATTGGCATTGCAATGC
>NW_016917064.1:0-1180 GCF_001483705.2 Eufriesea mexicana
AAATCAGCTCACCACGATATTAGTCGAAAATGTCATTAATATTGAATTTTTCAGCCACATACTTTGGCACTGCAATGGCTATAGCATGCCAATAGAAACTTTCCTCCTTATTTATGCAACAAAATTAGCACACCACGATATTAGTCGAAAATATGAATGAAATTGAATTTTCTTCACAGATTCTATAGCATTGCTATTGCTATAGCATGCCAATAGAACCTTTCCTCCTTATGTATGCAACAAAATTAGCTCACCGCGTTGTTAGTCGAAAATGTCCATAAAATTGAATTCTCCAGTAAGATTCTATAGTACTGAAATAGCTATAGCGTGCCCACAGGACCTTTCCTCCTAATTCATGCAACAAAATTACCTCAACACGATATCAGTCGAGAATGTCAATGAAATTGAGTTTTCCCGTCAGATTCTATAGCATTGGAATGGCTATAGCATGCCAATTGAATCTTTCCTCCTTATTTACGCAACAAAATTAGCTCACCTCGATATTAGTCGAAAATGTCAACGAAATTGAATTTTCCATGTCAGATTCTGTAGTACTGAAATGGCTATAGCGTCCCATTGAGTCTTTCCTACTCATTTATGCAACAAAATGACCTCACCACGATATTCGTCGAGTATGTCAATAAAATTGATTTTTCCAGTCAGATTCTATAGCATTGCAATGGCTATAGCATGCCAATAGAATCTTTCCACTTTATTTATGCAACAAAATCAGCTCACCACGATATTAGTCGAATATGTCATTAATATTGAATTTTTCAGCCACCCACTATGGCATTGCAATGGCTATAGCATGCCAATAGAAACTTTCCTCCTTATTTATGCAACAAAATTAGCTCACCGCGATATTAGTCGAAAATGTCATTAATATTGAATTTTTCAGCCACCCACTATGGCATTGCAATGGCTATAGCATGCCAATAGAACCTTTCCTCCTTATGTATGCAACAAAATTAGCTCACCGCGATATTAGTCGAAAATGTCCACAAAATTGAATTCTCCAGTAAGATTCTATAGTACTGAAGTGGCTATAGCGTCCCATAGAGTCTTTCCTGCTCATTTATGCAACAAAATGACCTCACAACGATATTCGTCGAGTATGTCAATAAAATTGAATTTTCCAGTCAGACTCTATAGCATTGCAATGGCTATAGCATGCCAA
>NW_016917065.1:0-1073 GCF_001483705.2 Eufriesea mexicana
GCCAACAGAATCTTTCCTCGTGATTTATGGGAGAAAGTTAGATCACCACCATATTGGTCGCAAATGTCAATAAAATTGATTTTTCCAGCCATATTCTTCGGCATTGCAATGCCAATAGCACCCCAAAGGATCTTTCCGCCGTATTTACGCAAGAAAGATAGCTCACCACGATATTAGTTGAAAATGTCGATAAAATCGAAACTGCCAGGCACATTCCATATCACTGCAACGGCTATAGTACGCCAAAAGTACCCTTCCTCCTTACTTATGCAAGGAAGTTAGCTCAACACGATATTAGTCGAAAATAACAATGAAAATGCACTTTCCAGCCAGATTCTATAGCAACTATAGCATTGCAATGGTTATAGCACGCCAATATAATCCTTCCTCCTTGTTTATGCAAGAAAGTTAGCTCACCACGATACTAGAAGAAAATTAGAATAAAATTGATCATTCCATCCAGATTCTGTAGCATTGCAATGGCAATAGCACGACAATAGAATCATTCCTTCGTATTTATGCAAGAAAGGTAACTCACCACGATATTAGACGAAAATGTCATTAAAATTGAATTTTCGAGCAAGATTCTATAGCATTGCAATGCCTATAGCATGCCAAGAGAACCTTTCCTCCTGATTTACGCAAGAAAGGTAGCTCACCACGATGTTAGTTGAAAATATCGGTAAAATCGAAACTGCCAGGCACATTCCATATCATTGCAAAGGTTATAGCACTCCAGAAGGATCTTTCCTCCTTACTTAGGGAAGGAAGTTAGCGCACCACGATATTAGCGGAAAATGACAATAAAATTGAATTTTCCACCCAGATTCGATAGCATTGCAATGGCAAAAGCACGCCAATAGAATCTTCCCTCCTTACTTATACAGGCAAGCTGTCTCACCACGATATTAGTCGAAAATGACAATAAAATTGAATTTTCCACCCAGATTCGATAGCATTGCAATGGCAAAAGCACGCCAATAGAATCTTCCCTCCTTACTTATACAGGCAAGCTGTCTCACCACGATATTAGTCGAAAATGTCAATGAAATTGAATTTTCCAGCAAGATTCT
>NW_016917066.1:0-329 GCF_001483705.2 Eufriesea mexicana
TATTCACCAAGCCATAACAGATTATAGATTTTGAATAGACTTATTCCCTGGCAAGAAGATGGCAGTTTTAGCCATTAGATTGAAGGCGTTAGGCGATCTATTTACCAAGCTGTAGCAGATTATAGATAATGAATAGACCTATTCTCTGACATGTAGATGGCTGTACTAGTCATTGGATTGAAGGCGTTAGGCGATTTATTCGCAAGGCTATAACAGGTTATAGACTTTGAAATGACCTATTGTCAGGCAAGTAGATGGCAGTACTTGCCATTGGATTGCAGGCGTTTGGCGATCTATTCACCAAGCCATAACAGATTATAGATTTTGAA
>NW_016917067.1:0-230 GCF_001483705.2 Eufriesea mexicana
TGCATATATAAGAAGGAAAGCTGCTACTGGCGTGCTATAGCCATTGCAAAGCTATAGTATCTGCCCGGAAAATTCAATTTTAATGACATTTTCGACTAATAACGTAATGACATAGCTTTCTTGGATATATAAGGAGGAAAGGCTCTACCGGCCTGCTGTAGCTATTCCAATGCTATAGAGTCTGGCTGGAAAATTCAATTTTATTGACGTTTTCGACTAATTTCGTGGTG
>NW_016917068.1:0-1652 GCF_001483705.2 Eufriesea mexicana
AATCCCGACGTGCCGCGGCCACTATTTCTGGCTTCCCCAGATCAAATCAGAGCATATAAGAGCACAGTAGAGCGCAAGAATCCACCGAATAGCTGTGCATAGCTCAAAAGTCAAAGCGAACCTAACCAGACATAACCAATCTAACTTGACCAAAAGTTACCTATCGCAAAGGAACGTGCCACGACTGCTTCTGCTGGCCTCCACAGGTTCTAGCAGATGCTAGTAGAGCAATGCAGTGAACAGATAACGACCGAATGGCTGTGCATAGCACCAAAGTCAGAGGTACCCTATCCTAACCTAGCCAAACGTAACGTAAACAAACGCTACCCTACTTAACCTAACGTGCCGAGACGACCATTGCTGCCGTATACGGAGCCAGGCGGAATGTACTGGAGCACAGTAGTGCGCAGAAATCCACCGAAAAGCAGTTTACAGCATATACGTCAAGGCTATCCTCTCCTAGCATAATCAAACGTAACACAGACAAACGCAAAATAACTCAATCTAACGTGCCTAGACCACAGTTGCTGACCTCCCCATAGCAGAGCAGAGTACACCGCAGCACAGGAGAGCGCAGACATACACCGAACTGATGTGCAAGGCACAAAGATCAAAGACACCCTAACCTAACCTGACATTGCCGAACCCAGCCAAACGAAGCCTACCTCAACCTAACATGCCGAGAACACTACTGCTGGCATACACAGCGCCAAGCAGAGCATATTGGAGCACAGTGGAGCACAGAAATCCATGGAATGGCAGTGTATATCACAAAGGTCAAAGCTATCCCAACCTGACTCAACGTAACCTAACTTATGCAAACGTAACCTAACTCAAACTAACGTGAAGCGACCAATATTGCTGGCCTCCCGAGAGTCGAGCAGGGCATAGTAGAGCAATGAAGAGTGGAGAAATCCAATGAATAGCAGCGTATAGCATAAAAGTCGAAGTTATCCTATCCTAACCTATCTAAACTTAATATAACCGAACAAAACTTTACTAAACCTAACGTGCCGAGAACAATATTGCTGACTTCCAAAGAGCAAAGCAGAACACATTAAAACACAGTCCAGCGCAGAAGCACACCGAATACTAGTGTACAGCACAAAAGTTAAATGTGTCCTAACCAAACTAACACTAACCCAACCCAACCGAGCGTAACATGGCTCAACGTGACGTGCCGAGGCCACCAATGCTGGCCATCCCAGAGCCAAGCTCAAAACATTAGAGAACGTTAGGGTGCATAAATCCACCAAATATCAGGCTATATCACTAAAGTCAAAGCTATCCTCTCCTCACATAGCCAAACGTAACATAACCAAACGTAACCCGACTCAGTCTAACGTACCGCGGTCACTTTTGCTGGTCTTCCCAGTGCCAAGCTGAAAGCACTAGGGCACTGCAGATCGTAGTAATCCACCTAATAGCAGACAATAGCACTAAAGCAAAAGCTATCCTCTCCTCACCTAACCAACCGTAATATAACCAAACGAAACCGAACTCACACCAAAGTGTCGCGACCACTACAGCTGGCCTCCCCAGATACATGCAGAATATATTGGTGGAGAGCAGGACGCAGAAATCCATAGATTTCATAACATAAATCCATAGCGTTATCAGAAGAGCCAAGGATACCCAAACCTAACCGAAAC
>NW_016917068.1:2094-10119 GCF_001483705.2 Eufriesea mexicana
CACAAACTAACGTGCCGCTACCACTATGTCTGGCCTCCCCAGAGCCTAGCAGAACACTTCATTGGAGAGTAGAACTCAGAAATACATAGAGTCGGAGTGTACATCGGGCAAGTCAGGGCTACTGAAGCCTAACCGAAACCAGCGGAACATAAACAAACATAGCCGAACCCAACCTAACTTGCGGAGACTGCTATTGCTGCCCTCCGCGGAGACAAGCAGGACATACTAGAGCACAGTGGAGCGCAGAAATCCTTCGAATAGCAATGTCCTGCGCAATATTTAGCGCTATCCTAACCAAACTTTGCATAACCCAACCCAACCGAACGCAATCTGACTCGCCACAACGTGCCGAGACCACTATTGCTGGCATTTTCCGAGCCAAAATGAAAACATTAGAGCACAACAACGGACTATAGTGCTAATGTCAAAGCTACCCACTCCTATTCTAACTTATCATTAAATAAAGGATCGTATCCTAACAAAACCTAACGTATCGCGACCACTATTGATGGCCTACCCACCTGTCAAGCTGAGAACATTAGAGCACTGTAGTGCGCAGAAGACCATCTAATACCTGACTATAGCACTAAAGTCGAAGGTAACCTCTCCTAACCTAACCAGTCGTAACTTAACCAACGCAACCTAACTCAACCTAGCGTGCCGAGGCCACCATTGCTGGCCTCCCCAGAGCCAATTAGGACAGATTGGTGGACAGTGGAACTCAGTAATCGATAGAACCGCAGTGTACATCGAAAAAGTCAAAGCTGCCCGAACCTAATTCATACCGACAGAACATGACAAAACATAGCCTAACTCAACCTAACGTGCCGCGATCGTTATTGCTGCGCGCCCTATGGCCAAGCAGGACGCACTAAAGCACACTAGAGCGCAGGAATCCAGCGAATAACAGTGCACAGCACAAAAGTTAAAGCTATCCTGTCCAAACTTATCATAACACAACATAACCGGACGTAACCTATCTCAACATAACGTGCCGAGACCACCATTACTGGCGTTCCCAGGGCCATGCTGAACATATAATAGCACTACAGGTAGCAGAGATCCACCTTTTAGCAGACTGTAGCCCTAAAGACAATTTTATTCTCTCATAACCTAACCAATCGTAACAAAACCTAAGGTAACCTAGCACAAACTAACGTGCCAAGACCAGTACTGCTGACCTCCCCAGAGGCAAGCAGGTCATACTAGAGCACATTATAGTGCAGACGTCAACCGAATATCGGTGTACTGCACAAAAGTTAAGTCTATGCTAACCAAACTTAGCCTAACCGGACATAACCAGACTCAACCTAACGTACCGCGACCACTGTTGCTGGCCTGCGCAGAGAGAAGCAGAACACATCAGTGTAGTATAGAACGCATAAATCCATAGAATTGCAGTGTATATGAGAAATGTCACAGCCACACATACGTAACCAAAACGAACAGAGCATAGCCAAACATATCCTAACTCATCCTACAGTGCCGAGACCGCTATTGCTGACCTCCCTAGTGCCAAGCAGGACCTACTAGACCACAGCAGATCACAGAAACCGACCGAATGGCAGTGTACAGACAGAAGTTGCAGCTATCCTGACAAAACTCACCCTAACCCTACCTAACCTAACGCAACGTGACACAACGTAATGTGCACAGACCAATATTGCTGTCCTTCCCAGAGCAAGGCTGAAAGTATTAGAGCTCTGTATGGCGCTGTAGTCCACCTAATAGGTGACTATACGGCTGACGTCCAAGCTACCCGCTCTTAGCCTAACCGATCGTAACGTACCCTAAGTTAACATAACTCAGCCTAACGTGCCGCGAGCACTATTGCTGGTCTCCGCAGGGTCAAGCAGGACACACTAGTGGAGAGAAGAACGCAGATATCCTTGGAACCGCAGTGTGTATCAGAAAAGTCAAAGCTACCCAAACCAAACCCAAACGAAGAGAGTATAACCAGACACAGCCTCACTCAACCTAACTTGAAGAAACAGCTATTGCTGCCCCCGCCAGAGACAAGCAGGACATCGTAGAGCACAGTAGAGCGCAGAAATCCAACGTATAGCAGTATACAGCACGAAAGATAAAGATACCCTAACCAAACCTTGCATAACCCAGCATAACCGGACGTTACATTGCTCAACGTAAAGTGCCGAGGCCACAGTTGCTGGCCTTTCGAGAGCTAGCCTGCAAACCTTAGAGCACTGTAGGCCGCAGAAATCCAAGCAATAGCAGACTATAGCACTCAGCCAAACCTAACCAAACGTAACATAACTCAGGCTAACATGCCGTGACCGCAATTGCTGGCCTCCGTTGAGCCATACAGAACACAGTAGTGGAGAGTAGGATGTAGAAATCCTTAGAACCGCAATGTATATCAGGAAAGCTTAAGCTACCCAAACCTAACCCAAACAGACAGAACTTAACCAAACGGTGCCTAACCGAACATAGCGCGCGAGACCGCTATTGATGCTCTCCCCAGTGCCCAACAGGTCGTACTAGAACAAAGTAGAGAGACGAAATCCACCGAAGAGCAGTGGAGAGCACAAAACTTGAAGCCATCCTAACCAAATCTAGCCTCACCCAACCTGACAGTACGTAACATGACTGAACGTAACGTTCCGAAATTACTATTGCTGGCCTTCCCAGTGCCAAGCTGAAACTGCTACAGCACTGTTGGGCACAAAAATCAACCTAGTAGCAGACTATAGCACTGAAGCCAAAGCTATACTCTCCTAACCTAGCCAATGGAAACACAACCAAACGTATCCTAACTCAAACTAACGTGTCGCGAGCACTGTTGCTGGCCTACCCAGATCCAAGCAGAACACGCTAGTGGAGAGTGGCCGCAGAAATCCGAAGAATAGAATTGTATGTCGGGAAAGTCATAGCTACCCAAATCACCAGGACATGACGAAACATATCCTAACACAACCTAACATGCCGAGGCCGCCATTGCTGCCCACACCTAAGCCTAGCTGGGCGTACTAGAACACAGAGGAGCGCAGAAATCCACCGACCGGCAGTGTACAGCAAAATGTTAAAGCATTCCTAACCAAGCTTAGCCTAACCCAACCTAACCGAAAGAAGCCTGAAACAACTTAACGTGCCGCGATCACAATTGTTGGCCTTCCCAGACACAAGCTGAAAATATTAGAGCTGTGTAGGGCGTAGAAATCCATATGAGAGCTGCGTTTATCAGGAAAGTCGAGGATGCCTAAGCCTAACCAGGACAAGCAGAACATAGCTAAACAGAGCATAGCCAAACCTAACGAGCTGGGACCGCTATTGCTGCCCTCCCCAGGGGCCAAGCAGGACGTACTAGAGTACAGAATAGCGCAGAAATCCACCGAATTGCCGTGTGATGCACAAAAGTTAAAGCTATCCTAACCAAACATAGCCTAACCCAACATAACCGAACTTAACCTCACTCAACACAACGTGCCGAGACCAATATTGCTGGTTTCCCCATAGCCAAAGGGAACACTCTAGTGGAGAGTAGAATGCAGAAATCCTTCGTGCAGCAGTGTACAGCACAAAAGATAAAGATACCCTGATCAAACTTAGCCTAACCCAAACTAACCGAAAGTAACGTGACCCAAAGTAAGGTGCCGAGAGTACTATTGCTGGCTTTCCCGGCGCCATGCGGATCATATTAGGGCATAGTTCGGCCTAGGAATCCACCTAGTGTCGGACTATATCTCTAAAGTCGGAGCTGTCTTCTCCTAGCCTAACAGACCGTAACATATCCAAACGTAACACAACTCAAACTAACGTGCCGCGACGTCTATTGCTGGCCACCCCAGAGGCAAGCAGAAAACATTAGCGGAGAGCAGATCGCAGTAATCAATATAATCGCAGTGTATACCAGAAAAGTCAAGGATACGTATGCCTAGCCGAAGCCAGCAGGAGATAGGCAAACATAGCCTAACTCAACATGACGTGCCGAGAACGTTATTGCTGCCCCCCGCCCCCCAGAGCCGAGCCGGTCATACTAGAGCACAACAGAGCGCAGAAGTTCTGCGAATAGCATTGCACAGCACAGAAGCTAAAGCCATCCAAACCAAACTCAGCATAAGCCAACCTAACCGAGCGTAACGTGACACAACGTAACGTGCCGAGAGCAGTATCGCTGGCCTTCCCAGAGCCAAGCTGAAAATATTAGAGCTGTGTTGCGTCCGGATATCAAACGAATTGCAGACTGTGGCACTAAAGTCAAAGCCATCCTCTCCTAAGCTAGGCAACCGTCACATATCGAAACGTAACCTAACTCAACCTAAAGTGTCGCGGCCACAATTACTGGCCTACCCTGCGCCAAGCAGAGCATATTAGAGCACAGTAGAGCGCCGAAACCAACCGTATAGCTGTGTACAGGACAAAAATCGAAGCTGCCCGCTCCTATCCTGACCAAACGTAACGTAATCAAACGTAGCCCAACTTATCCTAACGTGCCGAGACCACCAGTACTGCCCTCCACTGAGACAAGAAGGGCATATTAGAGGAGATTAGAGCACAGAAATCGACCGAAAACCAGAGTATAGCAAAAAAGACATAGCTATCCTGAAATATCCTAGTCAATCGCAACGTAGCGAAAAGTACCCTGACTGAACCTAACGTGCCGCGACCACAAATGCTGGCCTCCCCAGAGCCAAGCCCTTTATGATAGTTGAGAGTGGAGCGCAGGTATCCACAAAATAGCAGTGTATAGCAGAAAAGTCAAAGCTACGCTACCCTAATACAAACTAACCTGTACCTTCCGAAAGTAACATAGTTGAACATAAAGTGCCGGGACAACCATTGCTGGAGACCACAGTTACATGCAGAACATGCTAGAGGAGAGAAGAGCATAGAAATCCATGGATCAGCAGTGTACAGCTGAAAAGTCAAAGCTACCCTAACCTAACCCAAACTAACCTAACGTAGCCAAGCGTAGCCGAGCTCAAATTAACGAGCCGCGACCACTATTACTGGCCTCCCAATAGCCCAGTAGAACATATTAGGGAGGAGCGGGGCTGAGAAGCCGATAGACTAGCAGTGTATAGCCGAAATGCCGAAGCTATACACGCCCACACAAGCTAACCAAACATAACCGAACTCAAGCCAACTCGACATAACGCGCCGAAACCACTGTTGCTGCCCTCCCCGGGGCGAAGCAGAATATGCTAGAGCAACGTAGAGCGAGAAAGGCAGAGCCATCCTTAGCAAATATGTCCTAACCTATTGTAACCGAACGTAACATAACTCAACCCAACGTAACACGACCACTATTTCTGGCTTCTCCGGAGCAGAGCAGAATATACTAGAGCAATGTGGAGCGTAGAAATCAACCGAATAGCAGTGTATACCGCGAAAGTCAAAGCTATACCAACCAAACCGATCCTGACATAACCTAAACGAAAGTAAAATATCTTAACTTAATGTGCTGCGACGTCTATTGCTGGAGTCCACAGGTAGAGACAGAATATGAAGGTGCAGAGTAGAGCGCAGAAATGAATATCATTGCAATGTGGGGGACAAAAGATGAAACTAACCTATCCTAACCCACAATAACATAAACGGTATCTAACTGTTCAAAAGGTATCTAATGCAACCTAACGTGCAGCGGCCATAGCTTCTGGCCTCCCCGGGGCGAAGCAGAACATATTAGGCGAGAGCAGATCGCAGAAATCATTAGAATGGTAGGGAAGAGTACGAAAGACGCAGAAAACCTAACCAAACCCAACGCAACTTAGCCCAACCAAAAGGTGACATACCTCCACCTATCTTACCGAGACCATCAGTGCTGGCCTCCCCAGAGCCAAGCAGATCAGACTAGAGCACAGTAGATTGCAGAAATCCACCGGATAGCAGTGTTTAGCAGAAAAGTCAAAGCAAACCCAACCAAGCCCAACCAAGCCCAACCAAGCCTGACATAGCCAAACGTAAAATAGCAGAATCTAATGTGCCGCGACCACTATTGCCGGCGACCGCAGACAAAAGCAGATTTAGATAGAGCACAGTAGAGCGCAGGAATCCATATAATGGCAGTGTGAAGCACACAAGTTAAAGCGACCCAAACCCAACCAAATCACGCATAACCTAAACAAACTTAAGATAGCTCAAGGTAACGTGCCTGGATCACGATAGGTGGCATCCCAAGTTCCAAGCAAAACTTATTAGCCGATGGTAGAGCGCCGATATACAGTGTCTAACAGTGTATAGCTCGAATGTCGAACCTATGCCAACGAAACATAGCCTAACCTAACGTAGCAAACGCAACATATCAATACGTATCGTGCCACGAACAATATGCTGTCGTAACCAGAGCCGAGCTCGGTACAGTAGAGAAATGTGAAGCGCAGAAAGCCGCGGAAGAGCAGCGTATAGCACGTAAGTCAAAGTTATCCTACCCTAACCTAACCAATCGTAGCATTGCCGAATGTAACACAACCTACCATGCCGCGGCCACTATTGCTTGCCTCCCGAGGGCCAAGCAGAAAATAATAGCGGGAACAAGAGCGCAGCAATCAATGGAATAGCAGTGAATAGCAGAAAAGTCAAACATATCCAAACATAAACCAAACTTACTTAAGCTAGCCAAAAATAATCTAACATTATCGAACGTGCCGCGACGAGCATTACTGGCCTCCCAGAGCCGAGCGGAGGCTAGTAGAGCAATGTACAGCGCAGAGATCCACCGAAGGGTAGTGTGTTGCACAAAAGTCAAAGCCACACTGACCAAATATAACCTTACATAGCCAAACGAAACGAAATATCACTCAGCTCAAATTTCCGAGACCATATTGCTGACCACCACAGAGCCAAGCACAATATACTAGAGCACAGGAGGGTGCAGAAATCGGCCCCACTGCTATGTACAGCAAAAAAGGCAAAGATACACTAACCTAACATGATCCAACGGGACCAAGCCAAACGTAGTATAGCTGAAAATAACGTGGTTACGCTACCATTGCCAGCCTCCACGGAGCCAAACAGAACATACCAGAGCAGGGTAGAGAGCAGAAATCCACCGAATAGCTGCGTACAACACAAAAGGCAGAGCTATGCTGTCATAACGTAGCCAAGCGTAACGTAACCAAACGTAATATAGCCGAACGTAACGTAGCTCAACCTAGCGTGCCGAGATCACTACCGCTGGCTTGAACAGGGTCAAGCAGAATATATTAGAGCACATTAGAGAGCAGATATCCACCAAGCAACAGCGTATAGCACGATAGTCTAGGCTGCCCTATCCTTATCTAACCAAACGTAACATATGCAAAAGTAACGTAAATCAATTTAACGTGACGAGACCACCATTGCAAGCCTCCCAAGGCCAAGTGGTATATGCTGGGGCAAAGTTGGGCGCAGAAATCAACCGAATTGCAGTGTATAACAGGAAAGTCAAGGCTATACTGTGGTAACATTGCCAAATGTATCGAAGCCGAACATAACCTACCTGAACGTAACGTGCCGAGACCACTATTGCTGGCTTTCCCGGAGCCATGCTGAGAATATATGGCCACTGCAACACGCAGAAATCAACCTAATAGCAGACTATAGCACTAAAGTCAAAGCTACCCTCTCGTAACCTAAGCAATCGTAACATAACCAAACGTAACCAAACTCTATCTAACATGCCGCGACGACCATAGCTGGCGTCCCCAGGGCCAAGCAGAACAAATTAGTGGAGAGTAGAACGCAGGAATCCATAGAATCGCAAAATCAATTTAACGTGACGAGACCACCATTGCAAGCCTCCCAAGGCCAAGTGGTATATGCTGGGGCAAAGTTGGGCGCAGAAATCAACCGAATTGCAGTGTATAACAGGAAAGTCAAGGCTATACTGTGGTAACATTGCCAAATGTATCGAAGCCGAACATAACCTACCTGAACGTAACGTGCCGAGACCACTATTGCTGGCTTTCCCGGAGCCATGCTGAGAATATATGGCCACTGCAACACGCAGAAATCAACCTAATAGCAGACTATAGCACTAAAGTCAAAGCTACCCTCTCGTAACCTAAGCAATCGTAACATAACCAA
>NW_016917069.1:0-290 GCF_001483705.2 Eufriesea mexicana
TTTTCGGCTAATGTGGTGAGCTAACTTTCATGCATAAACATGGAGGAAATATTATATTGGCAAGCGATAACCATTGCAATGCTATAGAATCTGGATGGAAAATTCAATTTTATTGACATTTTCGACTAATATCGTGGTGAGTTGACTTTCTTGCATAAACAAGGAGGAAAAAATATATTGGCGTGCTATAGGCATTGCAATGCCATAGAATCCTCCTGGAAAATTCAATTTTATTGACATATTCGCCTAATATCGCGGTGAGATAACTTTCTTGTATAAACATGGAGGAC
>NW_016917069.1:471-1146 GCF_001483705.2 Eufriesea mexicana
TGCAATTTTATTGTCATTTTCTGCTAATATCGTGGTGAGCTATCTTCCTTCCCTAAGTAAGGAGGAAAGATTCCTCTGGAGTGCTGTGGCCATTGGAATGTAGGAGACTCTGGTTGGAAAGATCAATTTCATTGACATTTTCGGCTAATGTGGTGAGCTAACTTTCATGCATAAACATGTAGGAAATATTATATTGGCAAGCTATAACCATTGCAATGCTATAGAATCTGGATGGAAAATTCAATTTTATTGACATTTTCGACTAATATCGTGGTGAGTTGTCTTTCTTGCATAAACAAGGTGGAAAGAATCTATTGGCGCGCTATAGGCATTGCAATGCTGTAGAATCTTCCTGGAAAATTCAATTTCATTGAAATATTCGTCCACTATCGTGGTGAGATAACTTTCTTGCATAAACATGGAGGACAGGGTCCATTGGCGAGCTATAGCCACTGCAATGTTATAGAAACTGGATGAAAAATTCTTTTTTTATTGTCATTTTCGACTAATAGCGTGGTGAGCCAACTTCCTTGCATATGTATGGAAGAAAGATACTTTTGGCCTGCTATAGACATTGCAGTGCTGCAGAATCGGGCTGGAAAGTTCAATTTCATTAATATTTTCGACTAATATCGTGGTGAGCCAACTTCCTTGCATAAGTAAGGAGGAAAGATA
>NW_016917070.1:0-707 GCF_001483705.2 Eufriesea mexicana
ATGTATGGATCGATCGGTGTATGGATGGGTGTTTGTATGGATGGATGGATGTATGGAAGGATGTGTGTTTGGATGGATGGATGTATGGATTGATGGACGTATGGATGGATGTTCGTTTGGATGGAGTGAGGTGTGCATGCTCGGACGTACGGGTGAGTGGATGTACGGAAGAATGAATGTACGGATGAATTAAGGTATGGATGTATGGATGGATGTATGGACGGATGGAAGTATGGATGTGGGGATGTATGGATGTATGCATGTATGGGTGTATGTATGAATGGATGTATGGATTTGACAATGTATGGATGTATGCATGTATGGATGTATGGATGTATGGACGTATGGATGTACGTATGTACGGATGTACGTATGTATGGATTTATGGATGGATGGATGGATGTATGGATGTATGGAAGTATGGATGGATGTACGGATGGCTGGATGTATGGATGCATGTATGGATATATGTATGGATGTATGCATGTTTGTATGGATGTTTGGATGGATGGATTTATGGATGTGTGGATGTATGAATGAATGAATGGATGGATGGCTGTACGGAAAGATGGATGTACGGATGGATGTATGTATGGATGAATGGTTGTTTGGATTGATGGTTGTATGGATGGATTGAAGTATGAATGGACGGATGTACGGAAGTATGAATGTACGGATGTATTGCTGTCTGCATGGATGGTTGTATG
>NW_016917071.1:0-921 GCF_001483705.2 Eufriesea mexicana
CGCCACTAATATCTTTCCCCCTTATTTATGCACGAAAGCTAGCCCACCACGATATTAGTCGTATCTGTCAATAAAACTGTATTTTCCCGCCAGATCCTATAGCATTGCAATGGCTATGGCTCGCCAATAGAATACTTCCTTCTTATTTATGCAAGAAAGTTGGCTCACCACGATATCAGTCGAAAATGTCAACAAAATTGAATTTTGCAGGCAGATTCTATTGATTTGCAATGACTGTAGTACGCCAGTAGAACCTTTCCCCCTTATATATGCCAGAAAGATATGTCGCCACGATAGTAGTCGATAATGTCAATAAAATTGAATTTTCCAGCCAGATTCTATAGCATCGCCATGGCTATAGCACGCCAAGTAGAATCTTTCCTCCTTATATATGCAAGGAAGTAAGGTCACCACGATATTAGTCGAAAATGTCAATAAAAATGAATTTTCCAGCCGGATTCTGTAGCATTGTAATGGCCATTCCGCGCCAATAGAATATTTCATCCTTATTTATGCAATACAGCTATTTCACCACGATATTAGTCGAAAATGTCAATAAAAATGTATTTTCCGGCAAGATTCAATAGCATTGCAATGGCTATGGCGCGCCAATAGTATATTTCATCCTTATTTATGCAAGTGGGATTGCTCACCAAGATATTAATCGAAAATGTCAATAGAATTGGATTTTCCAGGCAGATTCTATGGAATTGCAGTGGCTATAGCGTGCCAATAGAAGCTTTCATCCTTACTTATGCAAGAAAGTTGTCTCACCACGATATTAGTCGAAAATGTCAATAAAATTGAATATTCCAGCCAGAATCTACAGCATTGCAATGGCAATAGCACGCCAGTAGTGTCTTTTCTCCTTATTTATGCACGAAAGCTAGCCCACCACGATATTAGTCGTAACTATCAATA
>NW_016917072.1:0-488 GCF_001483705.2 Eufriesea mexicana
ATCAGAAAAGTCGAAGCTACCCAAATCTAACACAAACCAACAGAACGTTGCCAAGCATAGACTAAATCAGCCTATGGAGACGGGACAGCGGTTTTTGCCCTTCCCAGTGCCAAGGAGGGCATGCTAGAGCTCAGTAGGTCGCATAAATCCACCGAACAGCAGTATAGAGCACAAAAGTTAAAGCTATCCTAACCAACCTTGGCCAAACCCAACCTAATCGAACGTAAAATTACTCAACGTAACGTGCCGGGACCACTATTGCTGGCCTCCCAGAGCCAAGCTGAAAAGAGTCCAGCGACGTAGGGCGCAAGAATCCACCTAATAACAGACTATAGCACTAAAGTCAAAGCTACCCTCTCCTAACCCAACCAATCGTAACAAAACCAAACGCAACATAGCAGAACCTAACGTGCCGAGAAGTCCGGTATTACTAACCTCCCCAGATGAAATCAGTGCGTATTAGCGCACAGTAGAGCCCAGAAATCCAA
>NW_016917073.1:0-5072 GCF_001483705.2 Eufriesea mexicana
GCACTCTACTCTCCTCTAATATGTTCTGCTTTGTGATTGGGAGGCTAGCAATCGTGGTCTAGGCACGTTAAGTTGAGTCATGTTGTGTTGGGCTTTTTTATGTGAAGTTAGGTTACGTTTGGTAAGAATAGCTATGACCTTTGCTCTGTACTCGGACAATCGGCCGATATATGCGATCTGCATTGCTCTACTATACACTGCTCGACCCTGGGCAGGCAAGTAATAGTGGTCTCGGCACGTTAGGTTGAGTTAGATTACGCGTGGCTTTCATGGGTTCGGATAGGCTTGGTTAGAGTAGCTTTGAGACTTGTGCTATACACTGCCATTCGGACGATATATGTGCACTGTGTTGGTCTACTGGCATGCGCTGATCTCTGGGAAGGCCAGAAATATCGGTCGTGGGAAGTACGGTTGGGTCATGTTACGGTTGTTTAGTCTGGGTTGGGTTAGGTTTGGTTGGGGTGGCTTTCACCTTTGTGCTATACACTGCTGTTAGATATGCACCTGAGCTCTACATTGCTCTACTAGCATCTGCTTGTCTCTGGCGATTCTAGCAATAATGGGCATGGCACGTTTCCTTTAGCTAGATTACGACTGGTTAGGTTAGCTTTGGTTAAGTTTGGTTAGGATGGCTTTGACTTTTGCGCTGTGCTCTGCAATTCGGTAGATTTGTGCGCTGTACATTGCTCTACTGTACTCTGCTCGACTTCCTGGAGGCCAGCAGTTGTGATCGCCGCTCGTTGGATTGACTTATATTACGTTTGGTTATTTTGGGATACGTTGTGCTAGGTTAGGTTAGCTTTGACTATTGTGTTACACACCGCTGTTCTATGGCCTTCTGCGCTCTTCTTTGGGCTATCACACTCTGCTTGTCTCTGTGGACGTCAGGAATAGTGCTCGCGTCACGTCAGGTTGGGTTGTGTTAAGTTTGGTTAGGTTAGGTTTGGTTAGGGCAGGATAAGATACCATATACTTTTGAGATAAACACTGGTATTCGTCGGATGTGTGCGCTTTAGATTGCTGTAATAAGGTCTGCCTTTCTCTGGGGATGTCAGCAGTAGTGGTCGCGGCACGTTAGGCTGTGTTTTGTTACGTTTGGTCAGTTTAGGTTAGGTTAGGTTTCGTCAAGCTATCCTTGACTTTTGGGCTACACACTGCTATTCGGGTGGATTTCTACGCTCTACATTACCCTACCAGGCTCCGTTGGACACTGTGGTGGCCAGCAATAGTGCTCTCGTCACGTTAGGTTGAGTTAGGCTACGTTTGGCTAAGACATGTTTGCCTGGGTTTGGTTTGAATATCCATGAATTTCGTGGTATACACTATTATTTGGTGGGCTTCTGCGCTCTACTGCGCTCTACTGTACTCTGCTTGCCCACGAGTGACCAGCAAAAGTGGTCGTGCCCCGTTATGGTGAGTTATGCTTCGTTCGGGTTGGTTATATTTGTTTGGACTATGTTAGGATGGCTTTGACTTTTCTGACATACACTCCATTCTTTGGGCATCTGCGTCCTGCTCTCCTCTTAAATGATCTGCTTGGCGATGGGGAGGCCAGCAACAGTGGTCGCCGCACGTTTTGTTCAACTATGCTACGTTCCTCTAGGTTACGTTGGGTCAGGTTAGGTTTGGATACATCCGACTTTTGTGGTATACAATGATATTCGGTGAATTTCTGCGCTCTACATTGCTCTACTATACTCAGCTTGACCTTAGGGAGGCATGCAATAGGGGCCGCGGCACGTTAGGCCGAGTTATGTTACGATAGGCTAGCATAGGTTTGGCTACGTTTGGTTAGTATAGCTACTACTTCCGTGCTGTACACTGTTATTCAGTGAATTTCTGCCATCGATTGTGCTCAAGTACACCCTGTTTGGCTCCGGGAAGCCAGGTGCTGTAGTCGCGGCGTGTTGCTATGAGCGATGCTACGCTTGGATGTGTTATGCTTTGTCCGGCTAGGTTATGATATATAGGTCTTTGGAGATATTGGCAGCTATGCGGTGGATTTCTGCTCTATCATTTGCAAACGGTACACTGCATTTCGTAGGATTTCTGCGCTCGACTGTGCTGTACTATACTCTGCCTTGTCCTATGGAGGCATGCAATATTGGTCGCTGCATGTTAGGTTGAGTTTGGTTAGGATACCTTCGAATTTCGTGCCACACACTGCTGTCAGGTGGATTTCTGTCATCCACACTGCTCTACTACATTATACTTGGCGCTGGTGAGGCCAAGAGTAGTGGTCGCGATACATTACGTTCTGCTATGCTACGTTCCTTTGGGGTAGGTTAGGATATATCACACTTTTGAGCTGTAAACTTCTATTTGGTGGATTTGTGCGCTTTACATTGCTCTACTCTACCCTGGTCGACTCTGCGGAGGCGAGCATTAGTGGCCGTGTCACGTTAGGTTGTGTTATGTTAAGATTGGTTAGGTCAGGTTGGGCTATATATGGTTAGTGTAGCTTAGACTTTCGTGCTATACACAGTTACTCGTAGGATTTCTATGATCTACTGCGCTCTACTGCTATGTGCTTTGCTCTGGGGTGGCCAGGAGCAATGCTCGCGGCACATCATGTTGGTTATGCTGCGTTTGGTTAGGTTAGGCTATATCAGGTTAGGTTAGGATATCTACGGCTTTTGTGCTGTTCACTGCATTTCGGTTGTTTTCCGCTCTCTACTGTGCTGTAGTACATTCCGCTCGTCTCTGCGAAGGGCAGCAATGGAGGGCTTGTCACGTTAGGTTGAGTTAGGCGACGTTTGGGAACGTTACGGTTGACTAAGTTATTTTAGGCAACTGTGAATTTGGTGCTATACACTGCAATGCGGTGGAATTCTGCGCTCTGCTGTGCTCTAGTATTTTCTGCTTGGCTCTGTTGGTGCCAACAATAGTGGTCCCGGCACGCCAGGTTGAGCTATGCCACGTCCGGCTATGTTACCTTTGGGAGGTTAGGATAGGATAGCTTGTACTTTTTGCTTTACTCTACTCTCCGCGCATTTCTGCGCTTTACTGTGTTCTAATACTTTCTGCTTGGGTATGTGGAGGCCAACAATAGTAGTCTCGGCACGTTAGGTTGAGTTAGTTTACGTTCGGTTAGGTTAGGTTAGGTAATGCTCGGCCAGGTTAACCAGGACTTTCGTGCTATACACTGCCCTTAGGAGTATTCATGCGCTTTACTCTGCTTTAGTATAATAGGCATTGCCCTGGGAATGCCAGGAATATTGTTCTCGGCATGTTAGGTTGAGTTAGGTTACGTTTGGTTAGTTCAGGTTGGGTTAGGTTCGGCAAGGGTAGATATGACTTTCGTGTTCAACACTGTTGTTCGGTGGATTTCTGCGCTCGACTGCGCTCTACTTCTTTCTGCTTGGCCATGTGGAGGTCAGCTGTAGTGGTCTGGTCACAATGTCTTGAGGTAGGCTACGCTTTGTTAGGATACGAAAGTTCGGGTTTGGTACGCATAGCTTTGACTGTCGTTGTATACACTGCTATTCGTCGGATTTCTGCGCTCCACTGCGCTCCGGTAGATCCTGCGTGACACTGGAGATACCAGCAATAGTGGTCAAGGGACTTTAGGTTGTATTATATTGCGCTCGGTTATGGTACGTTTGGTTAGGTAAGTATGGGACAACTTTGACTTTTGCGTCATACACTGCTACTCCATGGACTTCTGCGCTCTAATGTGATCTAATATGGCCAGCCTGGCTCTGGGGAAGCCATAAATAGTAGTCGCGGCATATTAAGTTTAGTTAGCCCACGGTCGGTTGGGCTAGGTTTGGTCAGGGTGGTCATGACATATTTGACTTTTATGCTGTGCGCAGCTATCGGGCGGCTCTCCGCGCTCCACTGTTCTCTAGTATATTCTGCTTGCCTCAGGGGATACCAGCAATAGTGGCATCGGTACGTCAGGTTAAGTTATGTTACGCTTGGTTATACTACTTGGTTAGGATAGTTTAGGGCGCCATAGCTTCGACTTCTGTGGCATACGCTGATACTCGGTGCACTTCTGCGCCGTACTGTGCTCTGTCACACTCTACTCGTCTCTGTGGACACCAGGAATTGTGGTCGCGGCATGCTAGGTTGAGATATATTCCGTTGGGTGCGGTTGGGCTTGGTTAGGTTTGGATTAGGATAGCATCGCCTTTTGTGCTTTACGCTGCTATTCGCTCGATTCCTGTGATCTACATTGGTCTGCTATACTCCGCTTGTCTCCCGTGAGGCCAGCAGTAGTTGTCGCGTTACGTGAGGTTTTGTCAGGTTGCGTGTGGTCAGGTTAGGCTAGGATACGTTTGCTTAGTATAGATCCGACTTTTGTGATATACACTGCTGTCCGGTGGATCTCTGCGCTCCACTCCACACTAGTATGTTCTGCTAGGCTCTGTGGAGACAGCAATAGTTGTCTCGGCACGTTAGGTCGGGTTAGATTACGTTTGGTTATGTTACGTTTGGTTACGTTTGGATAGGATAGTTTTGACTTTTATGCTATACACTGCCTTTCTGTGGATATCTGCGATCTACACTGCTCGGAGACTCTCTGCTTGGCTCTGGAGAGGCAGAAATAGTAGTCCCGGCACAGTCTGTTGAGTTAGGCTACGTTTGGATATGTTATGCATGGTTAGGGTAGGCTAGGATAACATTGACTATTGCGCTACACGCCGTTATTCGGAGGGCTTCTGCGCTCTAGATTTCTCTAATATGATCTGCTTGGCTCTGGGGATGCCAGCAATAGAAGCATCTGCGCCATACGATGTGCTGTGCTACGTTCGGTTAGGTTAGGGCAAGACCGTTAGGTTAGGATATATTTCATGTTCGTGCTATACTCGGCAATCCTCCCACTTCTACGCTCTACTGCGTTCTAACATTCTCTGCTTGACTCTGGGAAGGCCAGCAATAGTGGTCTCGGCGCTTTAGGTTTAGTTAGGCTACGTTTGCATGTGATAAGTTTGGATATGTTAGGACAGAATAACTTAGACATTCGTGCCATTCACTGCCATTCGTTGGATTTCTGCGCCCTATTGCGCTCCAATATGTCCTGCTTGTCTCCGGGGTGTTCAGTAATAGTGGTATCGGCACGTTAG
>NW_016917074.1:0-636 GCF_001483705.2 Eufriesea mexicana
GCGTGCATAAAACACTACTCCTGATATCTTCAGGCCCAGCAGAACACACTAGAGCGCAGTAAAGTACAGAAATCAACCGAATAGCTGTGTACAGCGCAAATGTCAAAGCTATCCTGGACTAACCGAACCAAGCATTACATATCCAAGCGTGCGTAACACAATCAAACGTGCCTACACCACTGTTGCTGACCTCGCAAGGTGAAGCAGAATATACAAGACAATAGTAGACTGCCGAAGGTCGCCGTTTTGCAGCGTAAAGTACAATAGTCAGAGATGTCCTGACCTAACCTGACCAAACCTAACCTAATCGAATGTAGCCTAACTCAACGTTACGTGCCGAGACCATTCGTGCCTCTTCCAGAACCAAGCTCAAAATATTAGAGCACTGTAGGGCGCAGAAATCCTACGAAATGCAGTGTATAGCGCAAGAGACAAGGCTATCCGCTCCTATTCCAACCTACCACAACATAAACATACGTAACCTAGCTGAACCAACCGTGCCGCGAGCACTACTGCTGGCCCCAGCAGAGACAAGCCGATAATGATAGTGTAGAGTATTGCGCAGGAAGGCATAAAAGCGCAGTGTATAGCAGAATAGTCAATGCTATCCTACTCTGCCACAACCCAACCCTGCCT
>NW_016917075.1:0-8965 GCF_001483705.2 Eufriesea mexicana
CTATGTGTGCTGTTGATACCTCAAGCTCTAGCGGATGTGCCTTTTCTGATCCTAGAATTGCTACGAAATACAAACCATCATTGAAAAGAACAACACAAATGCTACAGTGCCCTGTTGATAGATGCACTAAGAACAGTACTGTCAATTGTAAATATCCCAAGACATAAGCGTGTTATGCATCGACTACCCTAAACTTGAGCTTGACTTCAAACCATCACTGAACAGATTAATTCAATGAATACAGTACTTTACGGGCGGGTGCACCAACTACGGTACTGCGAATTGCAAATAACTTAAGGCGTAACTGATGTAAACATTGGTACCTCTAAAACTACCATGGAATTTAAATCATCATAGAAAGGATTACCCAAATGTCTACGGCGATGTATTGTTGGAAGCTCCAACTATCGTGCTGGGAGTTGCAAATGTCTTTATCTGTAACAGATG
Source organism: Eufriesea mexicana (assembly GCF_001483705.2). Lineage (NCBI taxonomy): Eukaryota > Metazoa > Arthropoda > Insecta > Hymenoptera > Apidae > Eufriesea > Eufriesea mexicana. The sequence continues at coordinate 448 of NW_016917075.1, forward strand.
TTTTCATTGATTATTCCAGCACAACTGTATAACATTGATCATCAGAGAACATATTAATCCAACGGCTACAGTACTGTTATGACTCTAGCACAACTGTATAACATTGATCATCAGAGAACATATTAATCCAACGGCTACAGTACTTTTATGATGGCTGTACATAGCACAGAGGTGTCAGTAGTTAATACCTCTAGCCATAACGGATCTGTATTTTCCGACTCCAGGAATGCTACAGAACACGTATCAACATTGAACAAAAATATCCAATGGCTACGGTGCTCCACTGCAGAATGTACTAGCTACAGAATGCGAATTGTTAATACCTCTAGCAATTTCTGGCGTATACATTGGTTATTCGAGAACCACTGTGGAATTTAAAACATCGCTGGGCAGATCAATCCACTTGCTACAGTAATCCATTGGTGAACGTACCATCAACCTTACTGTGAATAGTTGGTATCTCTAGCCATATCGGATATGTACATTAATTATACTTGATCTTCTGTCGATAATAAGTCCTCACTGAATAGATTAACACAGCGGCTAGAGTACTCAGATGATGGCTGTGCTTAGTACTGTGTTGTCAGTTGATGATAGCAAGATCGATAATATATCTGCCTTCTCATTCCAGAATAGCTACGGTAAGCAGGTAATCATTGAACAGGTAAATCCAGCGTCTACAGTGCACTGTTCATGGATGTACTAAGTACCGTACCTTCAGTTGTAGATATCTCTAGCCATAACCGCACTATGTATTGATTATTCTGGAATTGGTGCTAAATTTCATTTATCAGTGGAGAAATTGGTCCAACTGCTAAAGTAATGTGACGAATGTTGCATATAGACCAATTTCGTCAATTGTTATTGTAATGAGCTATACAGGACCTGTCTTTTGCCACTCTCGAATTGCTATTGTATCTAAATCATCATTTAACCGGTTTTCCCAACAGCCGCAGTGCCCTGTTGATGAATGTACTAGGAACCGCTCAGTCAGCTGAAAATATCTCCAGCCATAACCGTACTATACATTTGTTAGTGGTGGACTAAATTATAACAAAATTTACTTAAAAGCTTAATAAAGCAACACAATGTACTATTGAATTAGCTGAAATAGTCTCGATCGTCTCAACGATATGTACTATACAGGTCTCCCTTAAACACAGCGTCTTCTTCTGTTGAATGTCCAACGCGAACTAAACGTTTTTCACAGCTCCTAGTCGTACTCGTCACACACATATATACTACCTCACAAACATTCTTCTTACTTATACCAAGTATACTGTGGCATTACTGCCACAACTGAGACCAGAATTCCTTAAACATTAGAAACACACGCATTCCCGCTCTAACCTCCCCTACACTTCTAACCACGGTAATTTATGCAACCCCTACCACAACAATGATCACCACAGACTTGCTTTGGAATTTACATCACAGGCGAACATATTAATCCAACGGCAATAGTAGTATGATGAAGGATGTACTCAGTACTGCTTTGTCACTTGTTAATGGATGGAGCGGTAATGGGTATGACCTTTGCCATTCTAGATTCGCAATAGAATATAAATCATCACTGAACTGCTTAATCCAACAGCTACAGTGCTATATCTTTGGACGTTCTATCTACCGTACTGGGCGGTGTAAATTCATGAATCCATAACTGTTGTGTACATTGATGATTCTACAATTAGGTTGGTATATGTGTGATCGCTGATCAGGTTACTCCAACGGCCACAGTGCTCTGTTTGTGGACGTACATACTACCGTGCTAGGAGATGTAAATGGCTATAGCCGTAACTCATGTGTGCATTGATTGCTCTAACACTACTGTGCAACTTAAGTCATCACTAAACACATTAGTCCAGTGGCTACAGAGATCTATTGGTGGACGCACAAAGTACCGCACTGGGAACTGTAAATACCTCCATACACAGCTCATGTATGCATTGGCCATTCTAGAACTAATGTGGAACTTATGACATCGGATAACAGACTAATACGACGGCGGCAGTAATGTGGTAATGGGAGTATTTGGTACCGTGTCCTCAGTTGATGATATCTCGAGCGGCAATGCACCTGTTCTTTGTTATTCCCTATTTGCTGTAGAATACGCATCATCATTGAACAGATCAATCCTTCGGCTACTGTGTTCTGTTGATGGACGTACTAAGAAACGCACATAAAGTTATAAATATCTCCAGTTATAACCGTACTATACATTGATTACTCTCGAATTACTGTTAAATTCAAATTATCAATGAACTAATTTGTCCAACGGCTAAAGCATTGTGATGACAGCAGTGCTCAATACCGTTTCGTCAATTGGTAGAGTCTCGTGCGATAATGGATCAGTCCTTAGTCATACTAGAAATGCAATAGGATATAAACCGTCACTGACCAGATTGGCCCAGTGGCTACAGTGCTCTACTGGTGAATGCACCAACTACCGTACTGGGCATTGTCAATATTCCTACCCATAACTGATGTATACGCGGGTTGTACTGGAATTGCTGTTAAGCTTAAAATAACAATGAGCAAATTAGTCCAACGGCAAAAGAACCGTGACGATGGCTGTTCTCTGTGCCGTTTCTTCAGTTGCTAGAGTTTCGAGCGGTAATGGGCCAGTCGTCTGTCATTCCATAATTGCAGTGGTATATAAATCATCAAGAAATGATTAATACAACTGTTGCTGTGCTTTTCGGGCGGATGCACCAGCTACCGTACTGGGAACTGGAAATGTCTCTAGGCATACCTTAAGTATGCATATATTATTCTAGAACTGCTGTGGAATCTACATCATCACTGAACATATGAATCCAACGAATATGGTGCTCTATTTGTGTATGTACCAACAACCGACCTGGCATTTGTAATAGTACCTAGCCGTAACTCGTATGTACATTGGTTATTCTAGAAATACTGTGGAATTTATATCATCGGGAACATTTTAATCGAACGGCTGCTCCACAGTAATGATTGCTGTACACAATACAGTTATGTAAATAGTAAGCATGTCGAGCTATAACGGATCTGTGTTTGCCATCCCAAAAATGCTACACAATGTAAATCATCAAATCATTTATATTCTACTCCAATTCTAGAATGATAGAAGTAACCAATTATCGACCGAGATATTAACAAACGACGAAATAGTACTGAACACTGCCATAATCACATTAATTTAGAAGATGGACTACTTTGTACAGTGATAATCTGTGATTAACGGCGATTCTAGAATAATCAATGCAGAGTACGGCTGTTTCTAGAGATATTTACCATTGAGGGTACGGTACAAAGTACAACAATCAACGGAGAAAAGTATCCATTAAGTAAACATATTCAATGATGATGTAGATTCTATTGCAATTATGGAATGGCAAAATGAAGATCCGTTATATCTGGAGACAGTAGCAATTGACATTGCGGTAATGACTGCAGCCATCATCGGAGTGCGGCAGCAGCATAACTAATCTGTTCACTGATGATTTGAACTCCACATTTGTTCTAGAATAATAAAGGTACACAACAGTTATTTCTAGAGACACTTACAATTCCCATAGCAGAAGACGCCGCATGTATCAACAGACGGCTGTAGCCGTTGGATTAATCCGTTCAGTGATGATATATGTACCACAGTATTTCAAGAATGTTCAGTGTATATGTCAGAAGTGGCTAGAGATATTAAAGGCTCCCGGTACGATAGTTGGTGCACTCACGAATGGATCACTATAGCCATTGGATTGATATGTTCAGTAATGGTTTAAATACCATTGCAATACTGGTGTGACGACGGACTGACCCCTCATCTCTCGAGACATTAGCAATTGAAGGTAGTGTACTGAGTACAGCTATTTCCACACTACTGCAGGCGCTATAGTAAACTGTTATCTGATGATTTCAGTACCACATCAGCTATAGAATAGTGAATGTGTGCGTCAGTCACGGATAGTGACAATAACAATTCCCAGTACGGTAGTTGGTGCATCCACCAATAGAGCACTGTATCCGTTGGACTAATGTGTTCAGTGGTGATTTAATTCCTAATTCAATTCTAGAATGTCAAACGACTGAATAATAATTGCTCGAGACATTAACAGTTGACGAAACTGTACTCAGCACAGCAATCATCGTAGTACTATAGCCGTTGAAATAAATTGCTCAATGATAAACCGTGTTTAACAGCAATTCTGGAATAATCAATATATGGAACCGTCATACCTAAGGATATTTACAATTGACAGTACGGTACTCAATACATCTATGAACAGAGCACTGTGGCCGATGGATTAAACTATTCTATGACGATATATTTTCTATAGCATTTCTAGAATGGGAATAGACGGAACATTCAATGATCGAGTAGTTTGCTATTGACATTGCAGGACTGCCCACAGTAATCGTCACAGCACTGCAGCAGATGGATTATTCTTTTCACTGGTGATTTAGTTTGCACTGTACTCCTAGAATAATCAATTTATACATCGGTCACAGGTAGCGATAATTCACAACTCCCATGACGGTAGTTTGTGCATGCACCAATAGAGCACAGTAGCCGCTAGACTTATCCGCACGGTGATGATTTAAATTCCGCAGAAGTTCAGGAATAATCGATGTATACATCAGCTATTGCTGGAGGTACGTACTATTCCCTGTACAGTTTATCTTATACCTACCAGTAGATTAATGTAGACGTTGGATTAACCGGTTGGTGATGATATATACACTTTTGCCATTATAGACTGGCAGGGACTGGCCAATTATCGTTCGAGATACTAAGAACTGAGGAGCCAGTATTGGGTACTGCCACCATCACATTTTCTTGCCCGCTGGAATAATTTCCCAATTGTAATTTTGGTTTAACGGCGCTTCTAGAATGATGAATGCACAGTACGTTTAAGCCTACAGATATTTACAATTATCAGGACGATACATAGTGCACTCAGAGATGGAGCACTATAGCCGATGAATTAACCTGATGAATGCTAATGTATGTACTATGGAAATTACGCAATGAAAAAGGGCATATCCGTTATCGCTCGAGACATTAACGATTGTTATAACAGTGCTGAGTGCAGCCATCATCATTTTACTGCAACCGCAGGATTAATCTGTTCACTTATGATTCAAGTTCAACGGTAGTTCCAGAATAACGAATCTATACATCAGCCATCGGAAGAAAAATTAACAGTTCCTAGTAAGGTTGCTGGAGTTCCACCAATGGAGCAATGTAGCCGTTGGATTAAGCTGTTCAGTACTGACGTGAATATTCTTGAAATTCTAGAATGACAACGGACTGGGTCATTACCGCTCGAGATATTAACAATTGACTAAAGAGTACTGAGTACGGTCATCATCACAGTGCTTTTGCCGTTGAAATAATTTTTCACTCATAATATAGGATTAACGTCATATACGGTCGTGCATAGAGATATTTACAATTGACAGTACGGTTCATAATACCTCCATCAACAGAGAATCGTGGCCATTGGCCCGATATGTTCAATGATGACTTAGATTCTATACCAATTCCAGAAAGATAAATGACAGGTCCACTACCGCTCGAGATATTAGGAACTGACAACAGTGCTACGAGTACTGTCATTCTACAGTGCCGGAGCCGCTAGATTCATTTAACTACTGATGACTCAAACTCCGCAAGAGTTCCATATTAATCAATGTATACATCAGTTATGGATGCAGACATTTGAAGTACCCATTACGGTAGATGGTACATTCCCCAATAGAGCAATGTAGCCGGTGGATTAACCTTATCAGTCATGATACAAGTTTTATTGCAATTCTGAAATGACAAAGCACTGACCGGTTCTAGCTCTAGATATTAACAAGGAAGAAACAGTACTGAGTACAGCAATCGCCACAGTACTCCATTCGTTGGAATAATTTGTTCACTGATGACTTAAATTCCACAGTAGCTCAAGAATAGTCAATGTATAAACCAGTTATGGCGAGAGGTATTTACAATTCGCAGTACGGGAGTTGGTACTAACACCAACAGGGCACTGTGGCCCTTGGATTAATCCGTTCAATGATGACTTAACTTGCATTTCAATTCCTGAATGAAAAAGGACTTACTCAATATCGCTCGAGACGTTAAAAATGGACGAACCAGTCATGAGTACGTCCATAAGCACAGCACTTTGGACGGTGGACTAAATTATTCACTGATAACATATGTTTTACTGCAAATCTAGTATAATAACTACATTGTACCGTTATGCCTAAAGATATTTATAATTGAATGTACAGTACTCTTTTCATCCATCGACGGAGCACTGTAGCAGTTTGTTTAACCTGTTCAATGAAATAATGTAGATTCTATAGTAACTCTAGATTGGCAAAAGTCATATCAGTTAAATTTGGAGATATTGACTAATGACATAACACTACTGAGCGCAGCTATAATAACAGTATCGCTGGCGTTGTATTAATCTATTCACTAATGATTTAAATATCACAGCTGTTCTTGAATGATCCATGTATACCTCAGCTATTACTGGAGATATTTACCGTTCCCAGTACTGTTCATGGTGCATACAATAGTAGTGCATTGTAGCCGTTGGATTAAGCTGTTAGTGATAATCTATATACTATTGCAATTCTATAATGAGTGGTACTGCCCAACTATCGCTCAAAATATTAACAATTGACAACACTGTACTGTGTACGGCCACCATCACAGTTCTTTGTCCGTTGGAATAATTTCTTCACATATGATTTAAGTTTAACAGCAACCCTAGACGAATCAATACATAGTACGGTTCTGACTTCTGATACTTACAATTTACAGAACGGTACGTAGTACATCCAGAAACGGAACACTATAGCGGATGAATTATCCTGTTCAATGTTAATGTAGATCCTATAGCAATTATACAATGACAGAAGACTGCAGCCGCAGAATTAATCTGTATACTGATTATTTAAATTGCACAGTAGTTCTAGAATAAACATGGTGCACATCAGTCATGCATAGAGATATTAACAATTCCCTGTACGGTAGCTGTGACATCCTCCAATGGAGCAATGTAGCCGTAGGTTTAATAGGTGCAGTGGTGATCTATAACCTACTGCAATTCTATCATGACAAAGACTGGACTGTTTTCGCTTTAGATATTAAGAATTGACGAACCAGTACTTGGTACAGCCACCATCATAGTACTCTTTCCGTTGGAATAATTTCTTCACTTATAACTCATACTTATCAGCAGTTCTAGAGTAATCAGTGCATGGTGCGGCTATGGCTACAGATATTTGCAATTGACAGAACGATAACCATTACATCCAGCAACGTAGCACTATTGCCGATGAAATACCTGTTCTATGATAATGTAGATCCTACAGCAATTATGCAACTGCAACAGAGAGATAAGTTATCCCTCAAGGTACTAGCAGCTGACATAAATGAAGTGAGCACAACCATCATCACAGTACCGCTGTCGCTGCATTGACCTGTCCATTGATGATACAAATTCCACAGTAGCTCTTTAATTATCTATGTATACATTAGTTATGGCTACTGACATTTACAATGAACAGTACGGTAGTTGCTACATCCGCCGACAGAGTATTGTAGACGGTCGATTAAACTGCTCAGTGATTATTTAAACTCCACCGTAGTAATGGAATAACCAATGTGCACATCTGATACAGCCAGAGATATTGCTAATTCACAGTACGCTAGTTGGATCATCCACTAATAAAGTACTGCAGCCATTTGATTTTTCTACTCTGTGACGATTTAGAGTTCATGGCAAATCTAGAACGACAAAAGGACAACAGTACGGTAGTTGGTACATCCGCCGACAGAGTATTGTACACGATAGATTAATCTGCTCAGTGATTGTTTAAATTCCACCGTAGTAATGGAATAACGAATGTGCACATCAGATAGCCAGAGATATTGCCAATTCATAGTACGCTAGTTGGTACATCCACTAATAAAGTACTGCATCCATTTGATTGTTCTACTCTTTGACGATTTAGAGTTTATGGCAAATTTGGAACGACACAAGGCAGATCGGTTATAGCTAGAGGTTCTGACAGCTGGCATAAGTGTTCTGAGCACAGCCATAGTCAAGTTGTTGCAGCCGTTGTATTAACATGTCCACCTATGACATCAATTCCGCACTTGCTCTAGATTAATCTACGCTTGCATCAGTCATGACTACAGTTACTTGCATTCCCAGAGCCGTAGTTGGAGTATCCGCCGATAAAGTGCGGTAGTCCTTGGAATAATCTGTCCAGGGATGCTTTAAATTCAAAAGCAAGTTTAGGGTAGCCGATGTGCAACACGGTTATGTCTAGTGATATTAACAAATGTCAATACGGTACATAGTACGTCCAACAACGGTGCACTGTAACCGTTGTATTGACCTGTTCAAAGATGACATGGATTCAGTTGCAACTCAAGAAAGAGAAATGTTTGATCCGTTACAATTCGAGATAATAACAACTGACCACTCAGTACTGTGTATAGCCATCATCGTGTCTGTAGCAG
>NW_016917076.1:0-939 GCF_001483705.2 Eufriesea mexicana
CTATAGCAGGTTATACATTTTGAATAGACTTATTCTATGGTAAGTAGATGGCTGTAACTACCAATGGATTGAGAGTGTTAGGTAACCTAGACATCAAATTATAGCAGGTTATAGATTTTGAATAGACTTATTCTATGGTAAGTAGATGGCTATACCTACCATTGGATTGAGAACGTCAGATGATATATTCATCGAGTTATAACACGTTATGTATTTTTAAGAGGCTTATTCTATGGTAAGTAGATGGATATATTAGCCTTTGGATTGAGAACGTTAGATGATCTATTCATCAATCTATAGCATGGTATAGACTTTGAATAGACTTATTCTATGGTAAGTAGATGGCTATACCTACCATTGGATTGAGAACGTCAGATGATATATTCATCGAGTTATAACACGTTATGTATTTTTAAGAGGCTTATTCTATGGTAAGTAGATGGATATATTAGCCTTTGGATTGAGAACGTTAGATGATCTATTCATCAATCTATAGCATGGTATAGACTTTGAATAGACTTATTCTATGGTAAGTAGATGGCTGTACCTACCATTGAATTGAGAACGTTAGATGATCTATTCATCGAGTTATAACAGGTTATGAATTTTTAATAGACCTATTCTATGGTAAGTAGATGACTATACCTACCATTGGATTGGGAACGATAGATGATCTATACATCAAACTATAGCAGGTTATAGAGATTTTGAATAGATTTATTCTATGGTAAGTAGATGGCTATACGTACCATTGGATTGAGAACGTTTGGTGATCTATTCATGAAACTATTGCAGGTTATACATTTTGAATAGATTTATTCTATGGTAGGTAGATGGCTATACGTACCATTGGATTGAGAACGTTAGGTGATCTAGTCATCGAGTTATAACAGGTTATGAATTTTTAATAGACCTATTCTATGGTAAGTAGATGACTAT
>NW_016917077.1:0-236 GCF_001483705.2 Eufriesea mexicana
GCAATGGTATAGAATCTGACTGGAAAATTCAATTTGATTGACATTTTCATCTATTATCGTGGTAAGCAAATTTTGCTGCATAAAGAAGGAGGAAAATGCTATTGGCATGATATAGCCATTGCAGTGTAGTAGAATCTGATTGGAAAATTCAATTTTATTAACATTTTCGACTAATATTGTTGTGAGCTAATTTTGTTGCATAAATAAGGAGGAAAGATTCTATAGGCATGCTATAG
>NW_016917077.1:320-611 GCF_001483705.2 Eufriesea mexicana
TTTTGTTGCATAAATAAGGAGGAAAGATACTATTGGCACGCTATAGCCATTGCAATGCTGTAGAATCTGACTGGAAAATACAATTTTATTTACATTTTCGACTAATAACGTGGAGAGCTAGCTTTGTCGCTTGAATAAGGAGGAAAGATTCTATTGGCATGCTATAGCCATTGCAGTGCTATAGAATCTGAGTGGAAAATTCAATGTTATTGTCATTTTCGACTAATACCGTGGTTAGATAATTTTGTTGCATAAATAAGGAGGAAAGATTATATTGGCATGCTATAGCCA
>NW_016917077.1:795-1024 GCF_001483705.2 Eufriesea mexicana
CGTGATGAGATAATTTTCTTGCATAAATAAGGAGGAAAGATTCCATTGGCATGCTATAGCAATTGCAATGCTCTAGAACTTAACTGGAAAATACAATTTGATTGACATTTTCATCTATTATCGTGGTGAACTAATTTTGCTGCGTAAATGAGGAAAGATTCTATTGGCATGCTATAGCCATTGCAGTGTAATAGAATCTGACTGGAAAATCCAATTTTATTGACATTTT
>NW_016917077.1:1176-1658 GCF_001483705.2 Eufriesea mexicana
AGATAATTTTGTTGCATAAATAAGGGGGAAAGGTCCTGTTGGCATGCAATAGCAAAATGCAATGCTATTGAGTTTGCCTGGAAAATTCAATTCTGTTGATATTTTCAAATAACAGCGTGGTGAGCTGGTTTTGTTGCATAAATACGGAGATAAGATACTATTGGCATGCTATAGCCAATGCAATGCTATAGAATCTGAATGGAAAATTGAATTTTATTGACATTTTCGACTAATATCGTGGTGAGCTAACTTTCTTGCATAAATAAGGAGGAAAGATTCTATTGGCCAGCTATGGCCATTGCAATTCTATAGTATCTGTATGGAGAATTCATTGTTATTGACATTTTCGATTAATATCGTGATGAGATAATTTTCTTGCAAAAATAAGGTGGAAAGATTCTATTGGCATGCTATAGCCTTTGCAATGCTATAGAATCTGACTGAAAAATTCAATTTTATTGACATTTTCGACTAATATCGAA
>NW_016917078.1:0-39992 GCF_001483705.2 Eufriesea mexicana
TCGTTACATACTTGGTTTAGCCAGGTTACGTTTGGTTAGGCTAGGTTTGGTTAAGTTTGGTTAGGGCGGCTTTGACGTTTGTGCTGTACGCTGCTATTCGGCGGAATTCTGTGCTCTGCTGTGCCCTTATATGCTCTGATTGGCGCTGGGGAGTCCAGCATTTGTGGCCTCTTCACGTTAGGTTGTGTTAGGCTGCGTCATGTTAGGTTACGATTGTTATGTTACGATAGGATATCCTTCAGTTTTGTGCTTCACACTGACGTTCGGTGGATTTCTGCGCACAACAGTGATCTAATATTCTATGTTTCCATCTGAAAATGCTTGAAAAGGACACCGCGTCGCGTTAGTCTGAGTTATGTTACGTTTGATTGTGTTAGGTTTGTATGTGTTAGGATAGGATATCTTTGACTTTCGTGGTATACACTGCCATCCCACGGACCTCTGCGCTCCACTCTCCACTAGTATGCTCTGCTTGGCGATGGGGATGCCAGCAATTGTGGGCTAAGCACGTTAGGTTTAGATTGTTTACGTTCTATTAAGTCAGGTTAGGAGAGGTTGGGTTATGATTTCTCTCACTTTTTCGCTGTACACAGCTATTCGGACGATTCCTGCCTTCTACATTGCTGTGCTATACTCTGATCGACACCCGAGAGACCAGCGATAGCGGTCGTTGCACGACAATTAGCTTTAGTTTACGTTTGGTTATGCTAGGTTCGGTTAAATTTGATCAGGGTGCCTCTGACTTTTGTGTTATACAATGCTATTTGGTGGATTTCTGCACTCTACGGTGCTCTACTGTACGCTTCTTGGACCTGGGGAGGCCAGGAATAGTGGTTTCGCAACGTTAGGTTGAATTATGTTACGGTTGAATAGGTTAGGATAGGATTTCTTTGTCTTTAGCCCTATACACTGCTATTCAATGGGTTTCTGCGCCTCACATTGCACAAATACGTTCTACGTTGCCCTGGGCAGGCCAGGACAAGAGTTCTTGGCTCGTTGCTTTGTGTTTGGCTACGTTTGATTTGTTTAGTGTTGTTCAGGAAATGCTCGCGTATCTATGACTTTCCTGCTTTACACTTCACTGCGGCGGATTTCCGCGCTCCACTGAAACCTAACATATTCTGCAGTACTCTGGGAAGGCCAGCAACAGTGGCCTCGCCACGTTAGGTTGAATTACGTTACGTTTGGTTATGTTACGTTTGATTAGGTTAAGGGAGGGTAGCTCTGACTTTTGTGCCGTACACTCCTATTTGGTGGATTTCTGCGCTCTACATTGCTCTAGCATGCTCTGCTTGTCTCTGGGAATGCCAGCAATGGTGGTCTCGGCACGCTTGTTTGAGATATGTTACGTTAGGTTAGGACATGTTATGTTATGCTCGGTTATGGTAGCTGTGACTTTCGGTCTATTCATTGTTTTTCGGTGGATTCCTGCTCTCTACTCTGCTCTACTATATTCTGCTTGGCCCTGGCGAGGCCAGCAATAGTGGTTGCGGCACGTTACGTTGAACTCTGCCACGATAGGTCATGTTACCTTTGGTTAGTTTAGAGTCGGTGAGCTTTGACTCGTCCGCTGTACGCTGCGACCTTAAGGATTTCGACGCTCTACTCTCCTCTATTCTGTTCTGCTCGGCTCTGGGTATGTCTGTAATAACGTGCGCGTCTCGTTGGGTTAAGTTGTGTAACGTTTGGTAACGTTACGTTTGGCTGTGTTAGGACAGGATAGCTTTGAGTCTTGCGCTATACACTTCTGTTCGGTGGATTACTGCGTTCTACTGTGATCGAATATATTCTGCTCGACTCTCGGCAAGACAGCATTAGTCACCGTGGCCCGATAGCTTTAGCCAGGTTATTTTCGGATAGGTTAGGTTAGGTCAAGTTTGGTTTGGATGACCACAACATACATGCTGTACACTGTTGTTCGCCTGGTATCAGCTATCAACTGTGCTCCGCTACATTCTGCTTGGCACTGTACAGGCCAGCAATTGTGGTCTCGGCACGTTGAGTTAGGTTAGGATACGTTTCGTCGTGCTACGTTGGGAATTGTGAGTACAGAATGGCTTTGACTTTTCTGGTATGCACTGCGATTCTACGGATTTCTGCGAGCTACTGTACTCTAATATGATCTGCTCGACTCTGGGGAGGCCTGCAGCAGTGGTCGCGGCACGTTAGGTTAGGTTAGGCACCGTCTGGTTATATTACGTTTGTTTCGACTAAGTTTGGATATCTTTGACTTTTTTGCTATGCACTGCGATTCCATGGATTACTGCGCTCAGCTCCCCACCGATACGCTATGTTTGGCTCCAGGGAGACCATCATTATTGGTGCAGGTACGTTGGGCTGTATGAGGTTACGTTTGGTTATGTTACGCTCTGTCAATTTAGGATTGGTTAACATTAACTTTTGTGCTATACCCTGCAATTCGGTGGACTTTTGCGCGCTGCTGTGCTCTTTTATGCACTGCCTGGACCTGCAGAGGCCAGCAATTTTGTTTTCGGCACGTCAGTTTCTGTTATGCTACGTTTGCTTTTGTTCAGCTTGGTCAGGTTTGGACAGGGTAGTTTTGACTTTTACGCCATAGACAGCGATTCCATAGACTTCTGTGCCCTACTCTCCTCTATTATGACCCGCTTGGCTCTGCGGAGGCCAGCAATACTGGCCGCACCAGTTAGGTTGAATTGGATTACGGTTGGTTGGGTGAGGTTACCTTGGATTAGGTTGGGATAGCTTCTACTTCTGTGCTTAACACTGCTATTCCATGGAGCTCTGGGACCTACTGTGCTCTACCATATTCAGCTTGTCTCTGGGGTGACAGCTGTAATTGTCGGGGCACGTTATGTTTTGTTATGCTACGCTTGGCTTGGTTAGGTTAGACTACATTTCGTCGGAATATCTTCGACTTCTCTGCTGTACACGGATGTTCGGCGGATTTCAGCGCTCTACGTTGCTCTACTATGCTCGACTCGAAACGGAGTGGCCAGTAATTGTGGTTCACCCATGTTAGTTTGAGTAGGCTGCGGTTGTTTAGGTTATGTTTCATTGTGTTATGTTTGGGTAGCATTGACCTTCGCGTTATACACCGTTATTCGGCGGAATTCTGCGCTCTACGTCGCTCTAACTCATTCTGCTACGCCCTGGGGTGTCCAGCAGTAGTGGTCGCTCCACGTTGTTTTGAGTCATGCTTCGTCTTGTTAGGTTACATTTGGTTGGGTTGGATATGGATAGCTTTGACTTTCCTGCTATATACTGCGATTCTATGGATTTCTGCTCTCTACTCTCCTCTAATATGCTCTGCTTGTCTCTGGGGAGGCCAGCAATAATGGACGAGTCACGTTAGGTTGAGTTATGTTACGTTTGGTTACGTTACGGTTGGTTAGGTTAGGAGGGGCCAGCAATGACTTTTGCGCTATACACTGCTATACAGCGGATTTCTGCACTCTACTCTGCTCCAATATGTTCAGCTTGTATCCATTTGGGCCAGCATTAGTGGCATCGGCACGTTACGTTTAGTTAGGCTACGTTTGTGTCAAGCTGTGTTAGGGCATGTTAGGTTGGGGTGCCTTTGCGCTTTGCTCTTTACACTGAGACGCGGACGATTTCTTCGACTACTGTGTCCTAGTATATTCCGTTTGGCTCTGTGGAAGTCTGGAATAGTGTTCTAGACACTTTGGAGTGGGTCTTGTTGCGTTTGGTTATGTTATGTTTGATTAGGTTATACTAGTGTATCATTTACTTTTGTGCCATAAGCTGCTGTTCGGTGGATTTCTGCGCTCTACTGTGCTCTAATATTCTCTGCATGGCCCTGGAGAGGCCAGCAATAGTGCCCGCGTCAAGTTGTGTTGCGGTAGGCTAAGATCGTTTACGTTACGATAGCTTGGGTTAGGTCTGGATATATATGCCTTTTGTGCTATACACTGTGTTTATATGGACTTCTGCGCTGTACTGCCCACTAGTGAGTTCCGCTCGACTCCGTGGAGGCCAGCAATAGTGGCCGGGGTACGTTAGGTTGAGTTATGCTACGTTTGGTTATGTCTGGTCTGGTGAGGTTAGGATAGAATGCCGTAGACTTTTGTGCCATACGCTGCTATCCGGAGAATTTCAGCACTGCACTGTGCTCTGATATATTCTGCATGTCTCTGGGGCGGCCAGTAATATTACTCCCGGCACGTCAGTTTGGGTTGGGTGACGTTTCGTTGGTTTGGTTAGGAAGGCTTGGTTAGGGTTTCTTTGACTTTTCTGCTGTACACTGCTAGTCGGTTGATGTCCGCGCTCTACGTTGCTTTAATATACTCCGCTCGACTTTGGGGAGGCGAGCAATAGAGGTCGTGGCAGGTTAGGTTGTGTTAGGTTATGTTCTTTTAGGATAGAATAGGTTAAGCTTGGTTAGGGTAGCATTGACTATCGTGCTATACACTGCTATTCGTTGTATTTCCGTGACTTACTGTGCTTTACCATGCTCTGCGTGGCTATTTGGAGGCCTGGAGCATTGGTCACTGCAGGTTATGTTGAGATATGCTACGTTTCGTTATGTTAGGTTAGGTCACGGTGTGCCGGGGTATCTACGGCTTTTCTACTATTCTCGGCAGTGCTGTGAATTTCTGCGCTACACTGTACTCTGCTAAATTCTGCTTGTCTCTGTAATGGCAAGCAATAGTGGTCCCGTCGTGTTAGGTTGGGTAAGCCTCCGTCTGTATGTGCCACGTTTGGCTAGGTTAGGATGTGCCACTTCGACTTTAGCGCTATAAACTGCTATTCGCTGGATTTCTGCGGCCGAGTGTGCTCTAATACGCTCTGCTTGGTTCTAGGAAGGCCATCAATAGCGGTCGCGGCACGTTACGCTGTGAATTACTACGTTGGGTTAGGTTAGCTTATATTTGGCTTTTGTGCTCTAGACTGCAGTTCGGTGGATCCGTGCGCTCTAATGTGTTCTAATATGCTCTGCCTGTCCTCACGAAGGTCGCGAATAGCGCTCGCCGCACGTTATGTTGAGTTATGCTGCGCTTGAATAGGTTAGGGTATGCCATTTTTTGTTGCGGTGTCCTCGACTCCTGTGCTGTACGCTGCAATTCAGTGGAAGCCTGCGCTCAACAATGCTCTACAATTCTCTGCCCGAATCAGGGGTGGCGAGCAATACTGGACGTTGTTCGTTACGTTGAATTATGTTACGTTGGGTGAAGATAGGTTAGGCTACGTTTGGATATGTAAGTTTGACTTTCGTGCTATACCCTGTTATTCGTTGGATTTCTGCGACCTCCTGCGCCCTACTACATTCTACCAGGCTATGGGGAGTCCAGGAGCAGTGGCCGCAGCACGCAATGTTGAGTGATGCCACGTTTGGTTAGGTTGGGTTAGGTTAGGATACCTTCGACTTATGTGCTACTCACTAAAATGCGGTGGATTTCTGCTCACTGCTGTGCTCTATTATACTCAGCTTGTATCAGTGGGAGCCGGCAATAACGGTCTCGTCATGTTAGATTGAGCTATGCTGCGTTTGGTTATGTTGCGTCTGGCTTAGTAAGGAAAGGCTACTTTGACTTTTGTGCTGTACACCGCTATTCCGTGGATTTCAGCCATCTATTGTGTTCTAACATGCTCCGCTTTGCACTGGGGAGGTCAGCAATAGTGGTGGCGGCACGTTTGGTTGAGTTTGGTTTCGTTTGGTTCTGTTACGATTGCTTAGGTTAGGATATGATACCTTTGACTTTTGTGGTATACACTGCTGCTCGGTCGACATCTGTGCACTGCGGTGCTCTACTACCATCTGCTTGCCTCTGAGGAGACCAGAAATAGCGTTCGTGGCAAGTTTGTATGAGATATGCTACGATTGGTTGGGTTAGGTTGTGATAAGCTTGGCTTGGATGGCTTTGACCTTTGTGCTATACACAGCTACGCGGACGATACCTGCGCTCTGCATTCACCACTAGCTTCTGCTTAGCTCTCGTGAGGCCAGCAGCAGCAGTCGCGGCACGTCAGGTTGGACTACGTTACGTCTGCTCATGTTACGTTTGGTTAGGTTAAGATAGGATAGCTCTGGCTTTTGTGCTATACACCAAACTTCGGTGGATTTCGGCGCTCTACTGCGCTCCAATATGATCTGTTTGTCGCTGGAGAAGCCCGCAATATTGGTCTCGGCAAGTAAGGTTGAGTTATGGTATGCATGGTTAGGATAGGTGTGTCCGGTTAGGACATTATTTATTCGACTTTTGTGCTTTGCACTTCAGTGCGGCGGACTCCTGCTCGCTACTGTGCTGTAGTTTACTCTGCTTTTCCCTGGGGTGGACAGAAATAGCGGTCCAGGCACGATAGATTGTGTTAGGTTATGTTTGGTTGTGTTATGTTTGACTAGGTTAGGCTAGGGTAGCTTTGACTTTGTGCTGTGCACTGCTATTCGGAAGATTTCTGCACTCTACTGCGCTCTCGTAGGCCCTGCTTGGCTCTGGGGAGGGAAGCAATATCGGTCTCGGCACGTTAGGTCGTGTTATGCTATGTTTCGATATGTTCTGTTGGTTTGGGTTAGGCATGGGTTGCATTAACTTTTCTGATATACACTGCGGTTCCGTGGACTTCTGCGCCCTACTCTCCACTAATATTTCTCCTTGGCTCTGGGTACGGCGGCAACAGCGGTCGTGGCACTCTAGGTTGAGTTACGATATGTTCCGTTATGTTCTGTTGGTCTGCGTTTGGTTTGGGTAGCTTCGACTTTTCCTATATACATTGTGATTCCATGAATTTCGGCATCCAGCTCTCGACTAATGTGCCCTGGTTTGCTCTAGAGAGGCCAGCAGAGGTGGTGGACGCACGTTGGGTTGGGTTAGATTATGTTTGCTTATGTTACTATTGGCTGGGCTACGAGAGGATAGCTTCGACATTAGTGCTATAGTCTGCTATTTGGTGGACTTCTGCACCCTAAAAAGCTCTAATGTCTTCAGCTTGGCTCCTGGAAGGCATGCAGTAGTGGTCTCATTGCTCTATGTTGGATCAGGTTATTTCGGTTCGGTTGGGATGGAGAGCTTCAACTTTTGTGCTGTACCGTGCTGTACGGTGGATCTGTGCGCTCTACTGTACACTAGGATGCCCGGCTTGGCTATGGGGACGGCAGCAATAGCGGTCTCTGCAGGTTATTTTAGTTGGGCTAAGTTTGGGAATGTTCTGTAGGCTTTGGTTAGGATTGGGTAACTATGACTTTTCTGCTATACACTGCGATTCTATGGATTTCTGAGTTCTACTCTCCAATAATGCGTTCTGTTTGGCTCTCGAGAGGCCAGCAGTAGAGGTCGCAGCACGTTAGGATGAGTTACGTTACGTATGTTTATATCACGATTGCTTCGGTTAGGAGAGGTAGTTTGACCTTAGCGCTATAGTCTGCTGTTAGACGGATTTCTGCGCCCTACTGTGTTCTATCGCTTTCAGCCTGGCTCTTGGAAGGCCAGCAATGGTGGCCTCGGCAGGTTACGTTGAATGAGGTTACGTTCGGTTAGGTCGGTTTAGACCATGTTTGGTTAGGGTAGCTTTTACTTTCGTTCTGCACACCGGATTATAGTGGATTTCTGCGCTCTACTGCACCCCAGTACATCCTGCAAGGCTCCGTTGTTGCAGGGATAGCGGTGTAGCCACGTTAGGTTGAGTTAGGCTATATTTGGTTATGTTCCATTCGTTTGGGTTAGCTTTGGGTGGCTTTGACTCATCTGTTATGCACTGCGATTCTATCTACTTCTACGTTCTACTCACAACTCGTATGTTCAGCTTGGCTTTTGGGAGGCCAGCAATAGTTGTCTCGACACGTTAGGTTGAGTAAGGGTTAGCTTGGTTATGTTAAGGTTGGTTAGCTAAGGTGAGAATAGCTTTAATATTAGCGGTATAGTTCGCTATTATGTGGATCTCTGCGCCCTACTGGGCTATAACATTTTCAGCTTGGCTCTGGGAAATCCAGCAATGGTGGTCACGGCGCTTTATGTTGGGTCAGGCTACGTCCGCTTATGTTGGGTCTCGCTACGATTGGATAGGATAGCTTGAACTTCTGTGCTGAACACTGCTACTCGGTGGATTTCTGCGCTCTACTCTGCTCTAGTATATCCTGCCTGGCTGTGGGGAGGACAGCAACAGCGCTTTCGGCACGTTAGGTTGAGCAAGGCTATATTTGTTTGTGTCCTGTTTGGTTCGGTTAGGTATGGGTGGCTTTGGCTTTCCTGATATGCACAGCGATTCTATCTATTTCTACGTTCTACTCTCAACTAATATGTTCTGCTTGGTTCTGCGGATGTCAGCAGCAGTCGTCGCAGCACGTTGGGTGGTGTTCGGTTACGATTGGTTATGTTACGCTTGGACAGCTTAGAATACTGAAGCTGTGACCATTGAGCTACACACTGATGTTCGACGTATTTCTACGCTCTACGTTGCTCTAATATACCCTGCTGGGCTCAGTGGCTGCCAGCAATTGTGGTCCCGGCACATTAGTTTGCTTTACCTTATGTCCCTTTATGTTACGTTTGGTTAGGGTAAGGGAGGATGCATGACTTTTGTGCTACACACTGCTGTTCGGTGGTTTTCTGCGCGCTACTGTGATCAAGCATGCTCTGCTTTGCTCTCGAGTGGCGAAAGGTAGTGGCCGCGGTGCGTTAGGTTGAGCTAGTTTGCTTTGGGTTTGGTTAGGCCTGCATGGGATATGTTATGATATCCTCGGCTTCTGTGCGGTACACTGGAATGCCGTGGGCTTATGCGCTCTGCTGTGCTCTAGTATGTGCTGTTTGTCTCTGGGTAAGGCAGTAATTGTGGTCTCGGCACATTGGTCTGAGATAGGATACTTTTCGTTATGTTATGTTAGAGTTTGTTTGGACTGGATAGCTTCGGCTCTTCTGCTATGCACAGCGATTATGTGGATTTCTGCGCTCTACTCTAGGCGTCTAGGCACGCTGGGTCGGATAATGTTGCGGTTGGTTATGTTACGTTTGGTTATGTTGGGATAGTATAACTTTGACTTTTGCGCTATACACTGTTATTCGGTGGGTTCCTGCGCTATACGGTGTTCTAGTATGCTGTGCTTGGCTCTGAGGAGGCCAGCAATAGCATCGGTGGGTTTCTGCGCTATACGGTGCTCTAGTATGCTGTGCTTGGCTCTGAGGAGGCCAGCAATAGCGGACGTGACACGGAACGTTGAGTTATGTTACGTTCGGTTATGCTAGGTTGGGTTAGGTTTGGTTATGATGGCTTTGACTTTTGTGCTATACACTGCTCTTCGTTGGATTTCTGCACCCTACCGTGCACCAGTATGATCTGCTTGGCACTGAGGATGTCAGAAATAGTGGTCTCGGCGCGTTACGTGTAGTTATGTTACGTTTGGTTAGCTTAGGAAGGAGCAGAACCGACTTTTCTGCTGTACACTGCTATTCGGCGGATGTCTGCGCTCAACCGTGCTCTAATATGTTCTGCCTGGCTCTTGGGAGGCCGCCTATAATGGCCTGGCAACGTTAGGTTGATTTAGGTTACGTTTCGTTAGGTTATGTTTGTTCGGGTTAGGTCTGTATGGCTTTGACTTTCCTGCAAAAGGCATTTGTTAGGTGGATTTCTGTGTTCTCCCTGCTCTATTATGCCCTGCTAGTCCATGGGGAGGCGAGCAGTAGTTGTCGCTGTACGTTAGGTGTAGTCATGTTACCTTTGGGTGTGATACGATTGGTTACCATAGGGGTGGATAGCTTGTCTTTTGTGCTATACACTGCTTTTCGGAGGATTTCTGCTCTTCACATAAATCTACTCTACTCTGCTCGAATCTGTTGGGACAGTAATGGTGGTCCCGGCACGTTAGTTTGATCTATGCTACGTTTGGCTTTGTTACGTTTTGTTAGGGTAGGAGAGGATAGCATTGACTTTTATGCTATATACTGCTATTTTGTGGCTTCTGCGCTATACTGTGCGCTTGTACGCTTTGCTTGGCTGCGTGGATCATGGTAAATGAGGTTTCAGACGTCAGGTTGTGTCAGGCTACGTTTGGTTAAGTTACGTAGGTATGGGTTAGGATTGTGTGTCTTCGACTTTCGTGTTGTAAACTGTTTTTCGTTTGATATCTGCACCCTACTTTGCTGTACAATATCCTGCTCGACCATGGGGAGCCTAGCAATAGTGGTCGATGCATGTTAGGTAGTGTTGTGGTTCGTTTGGTTGTGCTACGATTGGTTACGTTAGGAGAGTATAGCTTCGACTTCTGCGTTATACACAGTCATTCGCTGGAATTCTGCTGTCCACTGTGATCTGAGAAGCTCAACTTGGCACTGGGAAGGACCACAATAGTAGTCTCGGCACCTTATGCTTTGTTAGGCTGCGTTTGGTTGGTTTAGGTTAGGTCAGGTTAGGTTAGGTTATATTTACTTTTGTGCTTTACACTCCAACGCCGCGGATTTCTGTGATCTACTGAACTCTAGTATATTGTGCTTAGCTCTGGGGACGCCAGCAGCAGTGGTGTAGGGCTGCTAGGTGCAGGTAGGTTACATTTGGTTATGCTAAGTTTGGTTAGGCTAGGCTAGTGAAGTCGCGTCTTTATGCTACACACTGCTATTAGGTGAATTTCTGCACTCTACTGTGCTCCTATATGCTGTGCTTTGCTTTCGGCACGCCAGAAATGGTGGCATAGGCGCCTTATGTATGGTTATGTTTGTTTGTGTCAGGAGAGGATATCTTCGACTTTTGTGCAGTACACTGTATTGCAGCGGATTTCTGCGTTCTACTTTGCTCTGCTATGTTCAGCTTAGCACTGGCGAGGCCAGCAATAGTGGTCTCGTGTCGTTACGTTCATCTAGCCTACGTTTGGTTGGGTTAGGTTGGGTGAGTTAAGGTTAGGATATTTATGACATCTGTGCTGTTCGATGCTCAATAGAGGCTTCCTGCGCCCCGCGGTTCTATAGTATATTCTACTTGGCTCCGTGGAATCCAGCAATAGTGGCCCCGGCATTCTTGGTTTGGTTAGGCAAAGTTTGGTTATATTACCTTTGGACAGGTTAGGGCAGGGTAGCTGTGACATTTGGCCTACGTACTGCAATTCGGTGCATATCTACGCTCTCTATTCCTTTACCATACTCTGCTCGACCCTGGGCAGGCCGGCAATAGTGGTCGCGACACCTTACTCTAAGATGTGCCACGCTTGGTTAGTTTAGATTTGGTCGGGTTAGTCTTGGTTACCCTTACTCTTGTGCTTTACTCTGCAACGCCGCGGATTTCCGGGATCAACTGCACTCTAGCGTATTCTGCTTGGCAATTGCGAGGTCAGCAATAGTTGTACAGGACGGTTAGGTGGAGTTAGGTTACGTTCGTCTGTGTTAAGTTTGGAATGGTTAGGGGAAGATTGCTTTGACTTTTGTGCTATACTCTGCCATGCGGTGAATCTCTGCCTTCTACTGTGGTCCAATATGCTCTGCTTTGCTATGTAGAGGCGAGGAACGGGGGCCGCGACACGTTAGGTAGAGTTATGTTACATTTGCTTGGGTTAGGTTTGGTTGGGGTTGGTTAGAATAGCACTGACTTTTGCGTTAGACACAGCTATTCGGACGATTTCAGTGTTCTACATTGCTCAGATCTGCACTGCATATCTCACGTGGGGCCAGCAGAAGCGGTCGTGGCACGTCAGGTTGGTTTACGCTACGTCTGCTTATGTTGCGTACGGAATGGTTAGAAGAGGATAGCTTTGACTTCCGTGCCAAACGCTGCAATGAGGTGGATTGCTGCGCTCTACTGTGCTCTAGTATATTCTGCTCGGCTCTGGGGAGGCAAGCAGTAGCGGTCACCTGTGCTCTAGAATATTCTGCTCGGCTCTGGGGAGGCAAGCAGTAGCGGTCGTGGAACGTTTGGTTTAGCTAGGTTACGTTTTGTTTTGTTAGGATGGCCTTGACTTTTGCGCTATACGCGGCTATTCGGTGGATTTCAGCGCTCTGTTGCGCTCTAGTATAATCCGCTTGGCTATGGAGATGCCAGCAGTATTGCCCTCGGCACGATGTTCTTAGATATATTGCGTTTGGTTACGATACGTTTGGCTAGGTTAGGACAGTATAGTTTCGACCATTGTGATATACATTGCTGTTCTGCGGGTTTATGCGCTCTACATTGCACTAATATACTTCGCTTAGCCTTCGTGAGGCCAGCAATAGCGGTCGTGGCACGTTAGGTTGGACCTCCTTGCGTCCGCTTTTGTCACGTTTAGTTAGGTTACGATAGGGTAGCTTTGACTTTTGTGCAATACACTGCTATTCCGTGGATTTGAGCGACCCGCTGCGGTTTAGTTTTCCCTGCTTTGATCTGGGAATGCCAGATATAGTGGCCGCCCCTCGTTAGGCTATGTTAGGTTACGTTTGGTTGTGTTAGCTTTGGCTTGGTCAGGATGGGGTTTCTCTGCCTTCTAGCCGTGCAAAGGAATGCGGTGGACTTCTGCGCTTTAGGGTGCACTGGTATGCTTTGCTTGGCTCTGGAGAAGCAGGTAATAGTGGTCTAGGTACATTATGTTGAGCTAGGATACGTTTGGTTATGTTATGTTGGCTAATACTATGTTTGGTTATCTTAGACCCTTCTGATATACCCTGCGATTCTATGGATTTCGGCGATGTACACTGCTCTAATGTGCTCTGCTTGACCCTGTGGAAGCCACCAATACTGGTCGCGGTATGCTAGCCTGAGTTAGATTACATTTGTGTACGTTAGGTTAAGATGGGTTAGGCTACGATTACTTAGACTTTTGTGCTCATCACAGATAGTCTATGGACTTCTGTGCTGTGCTTTGCTCTGTCACATTCCGCTTGTCTCTGTGGACGCCAGGAGCAGTCGTTGCGGCACGTTAGGTCGTGTTACATTGCGTTTGGGTAGGTTCGGTTTTGTCAGGTTCTTTGCGGTTATCTTTGACTTTTGCGCTACAACTGCTCTTCGGTGGATTTCTATGCTCTACATTGCTGTAGCATACTCTGCTCGGCACTGGGAGTCCAATAATTGTGGCCTCGGCGTGGTGGGTATGGTTAGGCTACGTTTCGTTATGTTGATTTACGTTAGGTCATATTATCATTGACTTTCGTGATATACACTGTTATACTGTTGACTTCTGCGCTCTACTGTTCCCTACCACATTCTGCCTGGCACTGGGGCGCCCAGCCATAGTGGACGCCGCTCGTCATTCTGGGTTAGGTTATATTTGGTGGGGTTCGGTTCCGATATCATTGACTTTTCTCATATACACTGCGATTCCATGTGTTTCTGCGCTCCACTCTCCTGTGAAATGTTCTGCTTGGCTCTAAGGAGGGCAGCAATAGTGGTATCGGCGCGTTAGGAACGTTTGAGTTACGCTTGGTCAGGGTGGGAGAGGATAGCTGTGACTTTTGCGCTATACGCTGCTATCCGGTGGTTATCTGCGCTCTTCATTGCTCTGCTTTACTCTGCCCGACTCTGTGGCGGCCAGCAATAGTGGTATGACCACGTTAGGTTCAGTTATGCTACGTTCGGTTTGGTTACGTTAGGCTTGGTTTGGCTTGGATAGTTTTGACTTGCGTGGTATACACTGCTTCTCGGTAGATTTCCGCGCTCTACTGTGTTCCAGTATGTTCCGGTTGACTCTGGGGAGGCCAGTAGCAGAGGCCTCGGCGCGTTAGTGTGAGATTGATTAAGTACTGTTATTTCATGTTTGGTTAGGTTAGGACGGGGTAGCTTTCACCTCTGTGCTATGCACAGCTAATCGATGTATTTCTGCGTTTTACATTGCTCTCATATGCTCTGCTTGGCTCGGGGGAGGCCAGCGACAGTAGTCTCAGCAACTAATGGTGAGATTGGTCTACGTTCGGTTAGGTTAGGTTAGGAAAGGTTAGGTTGGGGCACCATCCACATTGTGCTATACATTCCAATGCCATGTATTACTGCACCCCACTCTGCTCTAGTACATTCTGCTGGCTCTGTGGAGGCAAGCAATACTGGTCTCGGCACGTTAGGCTGGGTTAAGCTACGTTCGGTTATGTTAAGTACGGCCGTGCTAGTATAGGGTAGCTTCAACTGTTGTGCTATGCACCGCGTTTCTGTCCATTTCTGCGCTCTACTCCTCTCCATTATGTTCTTCTTGGCTCTGGGGACGGCAGCAATATTGGTCCGGGAATGTTAGGATGAGTCAGGTTACATTTGGTTACGTTATGTTTGGTCAGACCAGGAAGGATAGCTTTGACTTTTGCGCTACACACTGCTATGAGGCAGATTTCTGCGCTCCACTGTCCTCTAGTATGTTCTGCTTGGCTATGTGGAAGACAGCAATAGTGGTCTCGGTTAGTTAGGTTATTTATTCTACGTTTTGTTAGGTTATGTTTTGTGTGGTTAGGTCAGGATGTCTATGACCTTTGCGTTATACATTGCAACTTGGTGGCTTTCTGTGCGCTACTTGGCTCTACTATACTCTGATCGACCCTCGGGTGGCGAGCAATAGCGGACTTGGCACGTTAGGCTTATTTAATGTACGTTAGGTTAGGTTAGAATGGGTCAGGTTGGGTTAGGGTATCTTTGAATTTTGAGCTATACAGGGCTATCTGGAGGCCTTCTGTGTTATACCGAGCTCAATCATTTTCTGCATGTCTTTGGGGAGGCCAGCACTGATGGTCTTGGCACGTCAATTTAAGTTAGGTGACGTTTGCTTATATTGGGTTTGGACAGGCTAGGACAGGGTACACATGACTTGTATTCTGTACACAGCTGTTCGTTGGATTTCTAGGCTCTACATAGCTCTACTGTTCTCGTCTCAGGGGAGGCCAGCAATGGTGGTCTCGGCAAGTTAGGCTTGATTTGATTACATTTGGCTAGGCCAGGTTAGGTTAGGTTTGGTTAGGATAGCTTTGACTTTTCTGCTTTTCACTGCGATTCCATGGATTTCTGTGCAGTACTCTTCTCTAAAGTGTTCAACTCGGATGTTTGGATGCCACCAATAGTGCTTGCGGCACGTTAGAGCGAGTTAGGTTCCGTTCGGTTATGTTGCGATTGGTTATGTTAGGATAGGATAGCCTTGGATCTTGTGTTATACACAGATATTCGGTGCATTTCTGCGCTTTCCTGTGCTCTAGTATGTTCTGATTGGCGCTGGGGAGTCCAGCCGAAGTATCCTCGGCACGT
This sequence comes from Eufriesea mexicana, assembly GCF_001483705.2. NCBI lineage: Eukaryota > Metazoa > Arthropoda > Insecta > Hymenoptera > Apidae > Eufriesea > Eufriesea mexicana. Next base: position 15,100 of record NW_016917078.1, read on the forward strand.
TGGCTTTAGTTCTGTTACGTTCGGTTATGATACCTTTGGCTATATTAGGAAAGGGTTGCTTTGACGATTGCGCTATACCCTGTTGTTCCGTAGATATCTGCGCCTCACTGCGCTCTAGTATGTCCTGCTGGGATAATGGGAAGCCAGGAACTGTGGTCTCGCCACGTTTCGTTGAATTACGCTACGTTTGGTTGGTTTAGGTTAGTTCATGTAGGGATTGGATGTCTTTGACTCTCTTGCTATACACTGCAATGCGGCGGGTTTCTGCTCTCTACCGTTCCCCAGTATATTCTGCTTGTCTCTGTGGAGGCCAGCAGTAGTGTCCTAGGCACGTCAGTTTTAGTTCGGTTACGTTCGATTATGTTGCATTTGGTTAAGTTATGGTAGGGTAGCTTTGACTTTGTGCTATACGCTCTTGGTCTATGGACTTCTGTGTAGTCAAACATACGCCAACTCAACACAACGTGCCGCGACCACTATTGCTGGTCTCCCCTCGGTCATGCAGAATATAGTAGAGATCAGTAGAGTGTAGAAATCCACCGAAAATCAGCGTGTACCCCGAAAGTCATATCTATCCAAGCCTTACCCAAGCAAGCGTAACGTAGCCAAACGTAGCTTAATTCAACATAACGGCCCGAGACCAGCATTACTGGCCTCCCTAGAGTAGAGCAGGGTATACTAGAGCAACGTAGGGAGTAGAAATCCACCGAATTCCAGTGTATAGCACAACGATCAAAGCTAGCCTCCCCTTGCCTATCCAAACGTAATATAAAGAAACGCAGCCTACCTTAACCTAACGAGCTGAGGCCGCTGTTGCTGGCCTCCCAGGAATCTAGCAGAATATACTAGAGCACAACTCTGCGCATTAATCCACCGCATTGCAGTGCACATCACAAGAGTGGAGGATACCCTAGCACAACCTGTCCTAACCCAACCCAATCGAACGTAGCATAACAAAACGTAAGGTGCTGAGAGTACAATTGCTGGGCACCCAGAGCCAAGCAGAGCATATTAGAGCAATGCAGAGCGCAGAAATCCACCGATTATCGGAGCAAAGCACTAAAGTCAACGCCATCCCTTCCTAATATAACCAAACGTAGCATAACGGTACGTAATCTATCTCAACCAAACGCGCAGAGGCCACAATATTACTTGCCCCCCAGATCCAACCAAAACATACTGGAACACAGTAGAGCGCAGTAATACAACGCTTTGCAGTGTATAGCACAACAGTAGGAAGATATCATAACCAAACCTGTCCTCACCTAACCTAAACGTGCGTAGCCTAACTCAACATAAGCTGCCGAGATTGCTATTGCTGGCCTCCTCAGAACCAAGCAGAATATGTTAGAGTGATGTAGAGCGCAGAGATCCGCAGTACAACGGTGTATAGCAAAAATGTCAAAGCTACCATGTCCTAATCTAACCGAACGTAACATAACGATACGTAATCAATCTCATTCTAACGCGCCGAGGCCACTGTATTACTTACCTCCCCAGAGACATCCAGAACATACTAGAACACAGTATAGCGCAGAAATCCACCGAGAAACAGTGTATGCCACGTAAGTCAAAGCTATCCATGCCTAACCCAGACCAACATATCCAAACCAAACGCAGCCTAACAGAGACTAACGTGCCATGCCTGCCATTGCTGGCCTCCGCACAGTCGAGTAGGGTACAGTGGAGCAGCAAGGAGCGCAGAAATTCAGCAAATAGCTGTGTATAGCGGAATAGTCAAAGATTCCCTATAGTATCCTATCCAAGCGTAACATAACAAAACGTCACATAACTCGGCCTGACGCGCGGAGAGCACTACTGCTGGCCTCCACATATACAAGCATTATATACCAGAGCACAGTAGAGCGCAGAAATCCGCCGGATATCATTGTGTAGCACAAACGTCAAAACCATCCTATCCTAACATGTCCAAGCGTAACATAACCACACGTAATCTATCTCAACCTTACGTGCCGAAACCTCTAATGCTGGCCACCCCAGAGCCGAGCAGAACATACTAGAAAAGAATAAAGGGCAGAGGCTCACCGAACAGAAGTGTGTACCACGTAAGTCTGAGCTATCCAAATCTAACCGAGGCTACGATAATCAAGCCAAACGTAACATAGCGAAACATGTCGGACCACGACCACAATTGCTGGCCTACACAGAGTCGAGCAGATTATAGTAGAGCACAACAGAGTGCGGAAATCCACCGAATAGCAGAGTATACCACGAAAGTCAAAGCTATCCACACTTAACCCAAACTAGCGTACCACAACCAAACGTAGCCTATCTCAACCTAACATACCGAGACCACTATTGCTGGCCTCCATAGACACAAGCAGAAAATACTAGGGCACATCGGAGCGCAGAGGTCCACCGCTTTACAGAGTACAGCACAAGAGCCAAATATACCATCTGCTAACCCAAACAAACCTAACCTAACCAAACGCAACCCAGATATACATGAGGCGCCACAGCCACAGTTTCTGGCATACCCAGAGCAAAGCAGAGCTTATTAGGAAACAGTAGAGCTCATGAATCCGCCGAATAGCAGTGTATAGCACAAAAGTCATAGCTACCATAGCCTAGTCCAACCAAGTATAACGTAAACAAACGTAACCTAAACCAACCTAACTTGCCTAGACCACTATTCCTGACTTCCTCGGAGAGAAACAGAAGGTAATAGAGAACAGTAGAGCGCAGAGTGCCACCAAATAGCAGCGTATAGCACGAAAGTTAAATAGGTCCCAAGATAACCTCACGCAACCTAAACAAATCAAGCGTGGAATAACTAAACCTAACAAGCCGATACACATATTTCTGTCCTCCACAGTGGCAAGCAGAACATACTAGAGCACAGTAGAGCGCAGAGGTCCGCCGCATTACTGTGTACAGGAAAGAAATCAAAGATATCCTAACCTAATCCAAGCAAACCATAATTAACCAAACGTAACCTAGCACAACCTAACGTGCCGCGGCCACAATTTCTGGCTCGCCATAGCAAAGCAGAGCATCTTTGATCACAGAAGTGAGCAGAAACCCACCGAATAGATGCTTACAACGCAGAGGCCGTAGTTACTCTAGCCTAACGTAACAAAGCATAACAAAACCGAACGTATCCTAGCTCAACCTAACATACCGAGACCACTATTGCTGGCCTCCTCAGCGCCAAGCAGAGCATATTGGAGCACAGTAGAGCGCAGAAAGCCGCCGAATAGCAGGGTACATCACAAAAAACGCAGCTACACTATCCAAACAAAACCAAACCTAACCTAACCAGGCGCAGCATAACTCAGCATAGATTGACGAGACCTCAACTTCTGGCATCCGCAGGACCAAGCGGAGAACGTCATAGCAGAGTGCAGCGCAGAAATCCACGGAACAGCAGTGTCAAGCACAAAAGTCAAAGTTAGACAAGCCAAACCTTACTCAAACTATCCAAGCCAAGCGTAACCTAACTCAACCTAGCGTACCGAAACCGCTATTGTTGTCATCGCGAGAGTCGAGCAGAGTATAGTAGAGCAATGTAGATCGCAGGGATCAACCGAATAGCAGTGTATATCATAAAAGTCTAAGCTTACCTGTCCTAACCTAACGAAACGTAGCATAAACAAACGCTGCCTAGCTCAGAGGCCAATAACGTGCAGAGGCCAATACGGCTGTGCTCCCCATAGACGAGAAGAGTATGGTAGAGCACAGTAGAGCGCAGAAGGCCACCGTATAGCAGTGTATATCACAAATGTCAAAGATATCCTAACAAAGCTTATCGAATCCTTACCTAACCAAAGGAACATAACACAACCTATCGTGCCTACACCGCAATTTCTGATCTCCCCAGAGGGAAGCAGAACATATAAGTGCGCTGCGGAGCGCAGAACTCCGCCCAATAGCAGTGAACGCTACAAAAGTATAAGCTATGCTCTACTACCCTAACCAATAGTAACATAACGAAACGCAGCCTAACTCAGCCGTACGAGCCGAGAGCTCTACTGCTGGCATCCCTGTAGCAAAGCAGAACATATTAGTGGAGCGTAGAGCGCGGAAGTCCATAGAAAAGCAATGTATAGCTGAAAAGTGAAAGATATCCTGACCTAACCCATACTAACGTACTCTGGCCACACCAAGAGTGACGTAACTCAACCAAACGTGCCGCGGCCACTATTGCTGGCTTCCATAGGGCGAAGCAGACCACAATAGAGCACACAAGAGCGCCGAAAAATCAACCGTATAGCAGTGTAAGCCAGGAAAGGGAAAGATGTCCTATCCTATCGTGACCATACGTAACGTAACCTATCGTAACAAATCTCATCCTGTCCTCCCGTGACCACTAATGCTGCCCACCACAGAGCCGATTAGAACATATTAGAGGAGAGCAGTGCGCAGAAATCCACTGAATCGATGTGCATTACACAATAGTCGAAGTCACCCTATCCTAACATAACCATACGTAACAGAACCGAACGTAGCTTAACGCAACCTAACGTGCAGAGAACACTTTTGCTAGCCTCCCCAGAGCCAAGGAGCGCATATCAGGGCAATGCATAGCGCATAAATACACAGAATGGCAGTGTATGGCAAGAAAGACAAAGGTCTTGTGTCCTAACATGACCTAGCGTGGCATAAACATACGTAATGAATCTCAATCTAACGCGGCGATACCGCAATTGCTGGCCTCCCCATAGCCAAGCAGGGAATACTAGCACACAATACAGCACAGAAATTCACTGAAAAACAGTTTGCACCACGCAAGTCAAAGCTATCCAAACCTAGCCCAGGCTAACATAACACAACCGAACGTTTCATAGCTCAAGCCAACGTGCCGAGACCACAATTACAGGCCTCCCAATCGCAAATCAAATAATATTAAGTCGCAGTAGAGCGCAGGAATTCGCCGGATAGCATGCATAGCACAAAAGTCGAAGTCACCATAGCCAAGCCAGATCTAACCTAACCTTGCCAAACGTAGAATAAATGATCCTTCTGAGTAGAGACATCTAGTGCTGGCATCCCCAGTGACAAGCAGAACAATTTAGAACCATGTAGAACGCAAGAAATGAAATGAATAGCAGTGTATAGCACAGAAGTTAAAGCCATCCCAACCAAACCTGACCTAACCTAACATAGCAAATCGTAACCTAACTTCAGCTATCGTGCCACGACATACATTGCTGGCCTCCCCAGAGACAAACAGAATAAGCTACAGCACAGTAGGGAGCAGAAGGCCACCAAACAGCAGTGTATTGCACCAAAGTCAAATACATCCTAACCTAACCTGACATATCGTACCCTAATCGAACGTAGAATATCTAAACATAACGAGCCTTATGCAGTGGAGTCGAGTGCAGAAATCCATAGAATCGCAGTGAGTAGCACAAAAGTCAATGGCATCCGATCCTAACACAAACTAAATTATGCAGTAGAGTCGAGTGCAGAAATCCATAGAATCGCAGTGAGTAGCACAAAAGTCAATGGCATCCGATCCTAACACAAACTAACATAACCTAACCAAACGTAACCTATTTCAACATGACGTGCGAAGGCCACTATTACAGGGTTCCCATGAGCTAAGCAGAGCATACTAGAGCACAGTACAGCGCAGAAATCTCTGAACAGCGTTGTATAACAAAAAGTATATGTCATCCTCTCCAAGCTTAACCAATCATAGCCAAACCAAACGTAGCCTAACTCGGTCTATCGCGCCACACCGCTATTGCTGGCGTCTCCAGAGCCAAGCACAACCTACTAGAACACAGCAGAGCGCAGAAATCCACAGAACAACAGTCTGTGCCATGAAAGTCATAGGAATCCAGGCCTATCCCATACAAACATAACCCAACCAAACGTAGCCTAACTGTACCCAATGTACCTAGAATACGATTCCTGGCATCCTCAGAGCCGAGCAGAGAGTAGTCGAGCAATGTATTGCATAGAAATCCTCCGCATATCGGTGTATAGAGCAAGAGTCGTAGCTATCCTACAGTAACCTAACCAATAGCACCGTAAACAGACGTAACGTTACACAAACTGATATGACACGAACGCTATTGCTGGCCACACGAAAGCTAAGCAGAGTATAGCAGAGCAATATAGAACGCTGAAATATTCCGAGTAGCAGTGTACGGCACAAGTGTCAAATCTATCCTAACCAAACGAAACCAAGCATAAAATAACCAAACGTAACATAACTCAAACTATCGTGCCGTGACCAATACCTCTGGCATCCCCATAGCCAAGCAGATTATACTACCGCAGAGTAGAGCGTAGAAATCCACCGAATAGCAGGGTTCCACGAAGGTCAAATCTACCAAGACCTAACCCAAATTAACGTAACGTAGCCAAACGAAACGAAACTCAACCTAACGTGCAGCGACCACTACTTCTGGCCACAACTAGGCCAGGCAGATTCGAGTAGGGCACAGTAGGCGGCAGGAATCCACCGAATAGGTGTGTGTAGCACGAAAGACAAAGCGATACTAGCCAAACATAGCCAAACTTAACCTAACCATACGTAACATGACTCAGCCTAACAAGCCTCGACCACCATTGCTGGCCTTCCGTCTGCTGAGCAGAGTATAGTAGAGCGATGTAGAGCGCAGAAATCCTACGAAGAGCGTTGGATAGCACAAGAGATAAAGAAACCCTAACCTAACATTCCCAACCTAACCTAACGGAACGTTACCTGACACGACCAGTCGTGCGGAGACCACTATCGCTGACCTACCCGGGGCCAATCTGAATATAGTAGAGCACAGCAGAGCGCAGGAACACACGACGTTGCAGTATATACGAAAAAGCGCAATGAAAACCAAACCTTAACTGACCTAATCCACCCTAACCAATCGAAGCACAAAACAATATAACGTGCCGAGACCACTACTGCTGCGCTCCACAGAGCCGAGCAGTACATGCAAGAGCACACTAGAGCGCAGGGGCACACCAAATAGTACTGTACAGCACATTAGTCAATGCTACCCTCTCCAGATATATTCAAACCTGACATAGCTAAGCGTAACACACCTCAAACTATCGTACCGCGACCACTATTGCAGCCCCCCCCCCCAGGGTCGAGCAGAAATTACTAGCGGTCGGTAGAGCGCAGAAGTAAATTGAATCGCAGTGTATAGCACAAAAGTCATATATATCTAAACCTGACCCACGATAACGTGTCGTAACCGAACGTAGTTTACCGCAGCATAACGTGCCGCAACGACTATTGTGGCCTCCCCAGGGTCTAGCAGAACGTACTAGAGGACAGTATAGAACAGAAATCCATAGAATGACTGTGTACAGCTGAAAAGTCAAAGTTATGCAGGCCTAACCCAGATTAACCTAACTAATCCGCCTAACGTGCCTAGATCACTATTACTGCCCTAGACAGGGTGGAGCAGAGTATAGTAGAACACAGTAGAGCCCAGAATTTCGTAGAATTGCAGTGTTGAGCACAATGGTAGCGGATGCCCTAACCTAACTCAACGAAGCCAAACCTAACCAAACGTTCTCTAACATATCCTAACTTGCCGCGACCACTATTCCCGGCCTCTCCAGAGCCCAGCGGGTTATAGTACAGTAATGTAGAGCGTAGAATTCCACCGAATATTAGCGTATGGCACACAAGGAAAATCTACCCTGTCATAAACTATCCAAACGAAGCATTAGCAAACGTAGCAGTACCTCCCCTGACGTGCCGAAAACACAATCGCTGTCCTTCATAGAGGCAGGAATAATGTAATAGGGCACAGTAGATCACAGCAATCCGCGGAGTTGCAGTGCATAGCACAAAAGTCAAAGATATCCCATCCCAGCGTGACCCAACCTTCCCAAACCACACGTATCCTAACACAACCTAACGTGCCAAAACCAATATTGCTCTCCATCGCACAGCCAAGCAGAGTATGCTAGAGTAAAGTAGAGCGTAGAAATAGACGGCATTGGAGTGTAAGGCACAAAATTCGAAGATATCATGACCAAACCTAAGCAAACCTATCATTACCAAACGTAATATGGCTCAACCCAACGTGCCGCGACCACTACCGCTGGCGCGCCAGAGTCAAGCGCAATACGACTGAACACAGTAGGGCACTAAATTACACAGAATATCTGTTCTGAGCACAAAATTCAAAGCTATCCTAACATAATCCAACCTAACCTAACCTAACCGAACGTAATCAGGCTAAGCCTAACGTACCGCAACCAGTATTGCTGGCCTCCACGGGGTCGACCGGAGCATATTAGAGGATAGCAGAACGCAGAAATTCATAGAGTCGCAGTGTACAGCACAAGAGTCAAAGCTATACTCTGCTACACTTGCCAAGCTTAACGCAGCCAAACGTAGCCTACCGCAAACTAAAGTGCCGAGACCTTTATTTCTGGCCTCCCCATAGTACAGCAAACTACTGCACGACAAAGTAGAGCGTAGAAATCCTACCTACATCAGTGTATAGCGAAAAAGTCGAAGGTGCGCTATCCTTACCTATCCAAACGTGATGAAGCCAAACGTAGCCTAACTTAACCTGAAGAGATGAGACCACTATTACTGAAACCTCCAGAGCCATGCAGAATAAAATAGAGCACAGTAGGGCGCGGAATTCCACCAAATAGCAGCGATTAGCACAAACGCCATATCGTTACCTTACCTGACCAAGGCTAACCTAGCCAAGCGTAGACTGACTAAACCAAACGATACGAGACCACCATCGCTGGCATTGACAGAGCCAGACAGATCGAATCAGAGCACACTAGAGTGCAGAAATCCACCGAATATCGGTGCGTAGCACAAAAGTCAAAGCTATCCTCTCCTACCATAACCAAGCTTTCCATAAACAAACGTAGCTTAACTGAAACAGACGTGCCGAGACCAGCGTTACTGGCCTCCACAGGGCAGAGAGGAATACATTACAGCACAGTAGATCGCAGAGACCCACCGAAAAACAGTGTATAGCAGAAAAGTAGGATACATACTTTCCAAACTTAACCAAACTTAGCACAAACAAACGCACCCAAGCTCTACCAAACCGCCCTTGAACACTACTGCTGACCTCATCACAGCCAAGCAGAGCAAACTACACCGCAGTAGAGCAAAGAAAACCGCCGCGCTACTGCGTAAATCACAAAAGTCAGAGATAAGCTAACCTAACCAGGCCTTAACTTACATAACCAAACGTAGCCTAGGTCAACATAAAGTGCAGATACCACTATTTCAGGCGTCCTCAGAGGCAAGCAAAATATCGTAAAGCACGGTAGAGCGCAGATGTCCATATAATAGAAGTGTATAGCATAAAAGTCAGAGCAGTCCTATCCTACCTAACCAGACGTGCACAGACAACGGTAGCCTAGCTTAACCTAACGAGGGGAGACCACTACTGCTGTCCTCCCCAGAGTCGTTCATTACATATCAGAGGTTAGTAGAGTGCAGAAATCCATAGATATCCAAAGATATCCAAACTTAACCCAAACCGACGTAACTTAACCAAACGAAGCCTAACTAAACAGCTTGTGATGCAGCCTCCACTGTTGGACTACCCAGAACCAAGGCGAATGCAGCTGAGAACAGCAGAGCGCAGAAGTCCAGCGAATCACAGTGTACACCACGAAAGTCAAAGATATCCGGACATAAACCAAACAAACGTAATCTAACCGAACGTAGCCTAACTCAAACTGAAGGGCCGAGGCCACCGTTACTGGCCACCGCAGAGACAAGCAGAATATAGTAACGCATAGCAGATCACAGAAATCCACCGAATAGCATTGTATAGCACGAAAGCCAAAGCTATCCTAACCTTACTTAGCATAACCTAACGAAACCAAGCGTAACATAACACATAGTAACGTGCCACGACCACTATTGCCCGCCTCCCCTGAGTCGACCAGAGTACAGTGGATCAATGTAGAGGGCAGGAATCCACCGAACATCAGTGTACATCACGAAAGACAGAGGAATCCTAACCAGACCGTCGTAACCTAACCGAACTGGACGTAACATAGCTCAACCTGATGCGCAGAGACCACCATTTCTGGCCAGACCAAAGCTAAGCAGCACATATTAGAGCACAGTAGAGGGCGAAAATGCACAGAACAGCAGTGTGTGGCACAAAAGTCTAACCTACCATGGCCTGGCGTAGCCAAATGTGTCATAAGCAAACGTGGCCTAACCCAAACTAACGCCCATAGAGCATTGTTGCTTGACTCCCAGAGACATGCAGAAGACATTAGAACACTGTGGAGCGAAGAAATCCGCGGATAGTAGTGTAAAGGGCAAAAGGTAGCCTATCCTCAGCTATCCAAACGTAACGCATCCAGACTCAACTTAACTCAAACTAACATGACGAGAACACCACTGCTGGCCTCCACATAGGCAGCCAGGTTGTACTAGAGCAAAGTGGTGCACAAGAATCTACCGCATTTCAGCGAAAGGCACAAAGGCCAAAGACATTCTTACCAAACATGACTTACCCTAACCTACCCGTACGAAGCATAACCCAACATATCGGCCGCGAGCACTACTCCTGGACTACCCATTGTCAAGCAGAATATAATAGAGCACAGTAGTTCACCGGAATAACATGATAGCAGTGTATAGCGCGAAAGATAGAGCTATCCTAACAAAGCACAGCGTAACCTAGCCGAACAAAACGCAACCTGACTGAAGCTAACGCTCCGCGATCACTACTGCTCGACACCCCACTGTCGACTGAAGTATACTAGTGCAATTCCGAGCGCGGAAATCCTCCTGAAAACAATGTAAAGCGCAAAAGGCAGAGAAATGCTAACCAAACCTTCCCGCCCAAAGACAACGAAACGCAACCAGACTTAAATCAACATGTCTATAACACTACTGCTGGCCTCCCGAGGGCCAAGCAGGATTTACAAGAGCGCAGTAGAGCGCAGGTCACCGCGGAAAGCAGTGTATAGCACAAAAGTCTAAACTATCCTATCCTAACCTCGCCAAACGTAACACAACCAGACGTAGCATAACCAAACCTAGCGTGCAGAGACCACTATTGCTGGCCTCCCCAGGCCCAAGCAGAACATGTTAGAGCACAGTAGAAAGCACAAATCCTCCGAATGGCAGTGTACAGCACAAGAGTCGAAGGTACCCTATCCTAGCAGGACCTAACCTGTGCTAACCAATTGTTGCATAGCACGACATAACGTGGCGTGACCACAGCTCCTGGCCCAACAGAGCCAAACAGAGGGTAGTAGAGCACAGTAGATCGCGGAAGTCCACCAAATATCATTGTATGTCACGAAAGTCATAGCTACCCTGACCAAACTTAACCCAACCTAACCAAACCGAACGTAACATAACACAAACTGACGTGCCACGAACACTATTCCTCGGCTCCCAAGACTCGAGCAGAGTATAGGAGAGCAATGTAGAGCGCAGAAATCCAACAGCAGTGTATAGCACAGAAGCCTGAGAAGTCCTAACCGAGACATCCCATCCTAACCTAACGAAACGTAACCTAACTCAACCTGACGAGCAACGACCACCATTGCTGGCCTCCACTGATTCAAGCAGGGGATATTAGAACACCGTTGAGATCAGACATCCGCGCATAGCAGTTTATAGCGCAAATGACTACATTATTCTAACCTAACCGCACCAAACGTAACAGAACCAAACGTAGCATAACGAAACCTAACGCGCCGAGTCCACTTTTGTTGGAACCCCAGAGCCAAGCAGAATGTACTAGAGCACACTAGATCGCAAAAGTCCACCGCACTGCAGTGAACAGCACAAAAGCCGTAGGTAACGATACCTAACCTCCCATAACCTAACCATACCAAACGTAGCATAGCCCAACGTAACGTGCCGCGAGCACTACTCCTGGCCTCGCATGAGCAAAGCAGGATGTAGTGGAGCGCAGCAGAACACAGGAACCCACCGAAGTGCAGCGTAAAGGATAAAAGTCAGAGTAGCCTATTCTAACCTTGGCAAACGTAACACGACCAAACGTAACCTAGCTCACCATATCATGCCCAGAACAATATTGTTTGCCTCCCGGATCCAAGCAGAAGACACTACAGCGCCGTAGAGCACAGAAAAACCCCGCGCCACTGCGTAAAGCACAAAAGTCAGAGACATATTAACCACACCAGACCTTAACTAACATAACCAAACCTAGCCTAGGTCAACATAACGTGCCGATGCCACTATTGCTGGCGTCCTCAGAGACGAGCAGAATATGATAAAGCACAGTACAGCGCAGAAGTCCATAAAATAGCAGTGTATATCATATGAGTCTGGCCAGCCCTCTCCTACCAAACCAGACGAGCACAAGCAATGGTAGCCGAACTCAACCTAGTGTGGGGAGGCCGCTACTGCTGTCCTCCCCGGAGTCGAGCATAACATATCAGAGGACAGTAGAGAGCAGAAATCCATAAAAACGCAGTGTATATCAGAAATTCAAAGCTATCCGGAAATAAACCATCAATCGTAACCTAACCGAACTTAGCATAACTCAACCTAACGTGCCGAGACCACAGTTACTGGTCTCCCCAGAGACAAGCAGGACGTACTAAGGTACAGTAGAACACAGAAAGCTACCGAGTAGCAATCTATAGCACAAAAGACAAAGATACCTTAACATAACCTGACCTAACATAACCTAACAAAACGTAGACTAACTAACCCTATCGGGCCGAGTCCGCTATGGCTAGCGCCCGCATGGCGATGCTGAACATATTATAGGTGAGTAGATTGCAAAAGTCCAAAGAATGGCAATATGTAGCAGAAGAGTTAAAGATACCCTAACCTAACCTAACCAAGCAAACATTATCAAACGTATCCTAACTCAACCAAACGTGCCTAGACCACAGTTTGTGACCTCTACAGAGTCGAGCAGAACATGCGAGAGGAGAGTAGAGTGCAGAAATACGCCGAATGCCGGTGTAAGGCACAATAGTCTAAGCAGTCCTCTCCGAACCTCACCAGCTGTATCATACCCAAACGTAACGTAACCCAACCTAACGTGCAGCGACCACTATTGCCGGCCTCGCCAGGGTCAGGCAGAGTATAAAAGAGCACTGCACAGCACAGGAATCGACCAAATAACTGTCTATGCCAAGAATGTCGGAGCTATCCGAACCTGACCCAAACACACATCACCTAACCAAACGTAACATAACGCAACCGAACGTGCCGATACCATTATCGCTGGCCTCCCCTGGGCAAAGCGTTGCTTATTAGGGCACTACACAGCGCAGAAATCTGACTAGTAGCAGCGCCTAGGGCAAAAGCCAAAACCATCATAGCCAAGCCTAGCCAAACCTAGCGAAACGAAACGTCACATAACTAAACCTGTCGTGCCGCAACCACAATTGCTGGCCACGTCAGAGCCGAGCAGAGTGGAGTAGAGCAATGTAGAGATCATAAACCCACCGAGTAGCAGTGTATGGCACAAGAGTCAAAGTTATCCTATCCTGACAGAACAAAACGTAGCATAACCAAATGAAACCGTATCCAACCTAACGTGCCTAGACCACTGTTTCTGGCCTCGCCATCGCCAAGCAGAAGATATTAGGGGGGCGTAGAGCGCAAAAGCCGATATAATGGCAGTTTGTAGCAGAAAAGTCGAAGCTATCGCAGCCTGACCGAAACAAACCTAACCTAACCAAACGTTGGCTAACAAAGCCAAACGTGCCAAGATCACCATTGATGGCCTCCCAAGAGCCAAGCAGAGCACATTAGAATATAGAGGGGCGCAGGAGTCCGCCGAACAGCAGTGTATTGCCCAATATTCATAGTTAGCCCCTCCTAACCTAACCAATCCTAACGCAACCAAACGCAACATAACTCAACCTAACGTGACGCGACCGCCAATTCTTGCTTCCTCAGGGCCAATCAGAACATATTAGAGGAGTGCAGAGAGCAGAAATTCGTAGAATCGCAGTGTATAGCAGAATAGTCGTAGCTCACCAACCTTAACCCAAACTAATGTAACCTTACGACACGTAGTCTAACCCAGCCTAACGTGACTAGACCACTATTGCTGGCCACCACAGGGCCGAGCAGAGTAGAGTAGAGCTATGTATAGCTCTGAAATCCAACGAGTAGCAGCGTATGGCACAGGAGTCAATGTTGTCCCACACTTAGAAAAGCAAGCGCAACCAAATACAACCTAACGTGCCTAGACCACTATTGCTGGCCTCCCCATCACCAAGCATAACGTATTAGTGGAAAGTAAAGTGCAAAAGCCCATATAATGGGTGTGTATAGCAGAAAAGTCGAAGCTATCGTAACATGACCCAACCCAACCAAACCATTTCAAACGAAACCTAACTCGAACTAACGTGCCAAGACCACTATTGCTGGCCTCTCCAGAGCCGAGCAGAACATATTACAGGAGAGCAGAAAGCGGAAATCCATAGAATCGCGGTTTATAGCAGAAAGGTCAGAGCTATCCGAACCTAACCCAAACAAATATAACTTAACCAAACGAAGCCTAACTATGCACAACGAGACGCGACCACTATGGCAGGAATCCCCAGGGCCATGCAAAATACCGTAGAGCGCAGAAGAGCGTAGAAATACACCAGAGAGCAGCGTGCTGCACAAAGGTCAAGGTTAACCTGACCAAACGTGTCCTAACCTAACATAACCATACGTAACATAATGCAACCTAACGTGCGGCGAGCTCTATTGCTGACGTCCGCAGAGACAAGCAAAACATGAACGACCACAGTAGACCCGCGAAGTGCATAGAACGGCTGTGTTGAGCACAAAAGTCGAAGCCATCCTGACCAAACCTAAGGTAACCCAACACGACCAAACCTAATCTAACTCAACACAATGTGCCGCGACTACTACTGCTGGCGTGCCCAGGCCCAAGCGGAATATAGTAGGGACAGTATATCACAGAAGTACACCGAATAACAGTGTATAGCATGAAAGTCAAAGCTATACTGAACAACCGCAACCTAACCTAACCTAACAGAACTTAACCTAACTGAAGCTAACGTACCGCGAGCGCTATTTCCCGCCTCCCCTGTGTCGAGCAGAGTACAGTAGAGCAATGTAGATCCCAGAAATCCACCGAACAGCAGTGTAAAGAAAAAAGCCAAAGAAATCCTAACCAAGCCTTGCTAGCCTACCCTAACGATACGTAACATAGCTCAACCAAACGTACCGAGACCACTATTACTGGCCACACCACAGCCAAGCAGAACATACTAGAGCGCAGTGGGGCATAGATATCTACCCAATATCATTGAATGGCTGGATAGTCCAAGCTACTCTGCCCTAACGTAGCCAAACATGTCATATGCAATCGTAGCCTAAATAAACCTAACGCGTCGAGACCACTGTTGCTGACCTGCATAGAAACAAGCAGAAAATATTAGGGCGCAGCGGAGCGCAGAAATCGCTATATAGAAGAATATAGCACTGACGTCTAAACTATCCCATCCTAACCTCACTAAACGTGGCACAGCCAAACGTGGAATAGCTCAACCTAACGTGCCAAGACCACTAATGCTGGCCTCCACAGATCCATGCAGAATATACTAGAACGCAGCAGAGCGCAGATATCAACCGCATTGCAGTGTATAGCGCAAAAGTCACACATAACCTCACCTAATATGTCCCTACCTAACATACCAAACGTAGTGCAACTAAGCACGGCGTGACGAGACCAATACATCTGGCCTCCGCAGAGCCAAGAAGAGCATATTAGGGCACATTAGAGCTCAGAAATCGACCGAATAGCAGTGAATAGCGCGAAAGTCAAAGTAGCCTGTCCTAACCTAGCCAAACGTAACACACGCACACGTAGCCAAACTCAACCTGACACGACGAGACCACTATTGCTGGTCTCCACAGAGACAACCAGAGTGTACTAGAGCACAGTAGTGCGCACATATGCACCGCCTTGCAGAGAATGGCACAAAAGTCAAAGATACCCTAACATAACCTGACCCAAACTAACATAACCAAACGCAGCTTATCTCAACAGGGAGCGCCGCGACCACTGCTGCCGGATTCCCCAGAGCCAAGCAGAATGAAAAGGAGCACAGTAGATCTCAAGAAACCGCCGGATAATTGTGTACAGCACGAATGTCGATGCCATTCCAACCAAACATAACCCAACAGAACATAATCGAACGTAGCCTAACTCAACGTAACGTGCCGCGAACACTATTGCTGGCAGGTACATGGCCAAGCGGAATGTAGTAAAACACAGTAGATCACAGGAACACAACGAAAAGCAGTGTATAGCACGAAAGTCAGTGATATCCTATCGAAACTTAACCTAACATAACACAGCAGTACGTAACCTAACTCAAACTAACGTGCCGCGACCTCTATTGCCCGCTTCTCCAGAGTCGGGCAGAGTATAGTTGAGCTATTTTGGGCTCAGAAATCCACCGCATAGCAGCGTAAAGCAAAAAAGCCGTAGAGATAATAACCAAGCCTCAGTAACCTACTCTAGCGAAACATAACGTGACACAACCAAACGAGCCGAGGCCGCTATCACTGGCCACCCCACAGACAAGCAGAGCATATTAGATCGCAGTAGGGCGCGGAAATCCACCGAGTATCATTGAACGGCTCAAAAGTATAAGCTCACCAGTCCTAGAATAACGAAACTTGTCATCCGCAAACGTAGCAAGACCAAGCTAACACGCCGAGACCATTCTTGCTGGCGTATCCAGAGCCAAGCAGAAGATATTAGAGCGCAGTAGAGCGCAGATATCGGTGGATAGCAGTGTATGGCACAGTTCTCTTGGCTGTCCCATCCTAATTACACCAAACGTAATATGACCTAACGTGGCATATCTCAAACTAACGCGCCGGAACAACAATTACTGGACTCCCAAGAGCCAAGCAGAATTCACTAAAGCACAGCAGAGCGCAGAAGTCCACCGCGTTGCAGTGTATAGCACAAAACTCAAATATCTCCTGAAATAACCGGACCTTACAGTACCCAACCAAGCGTAGTGTACCTTAACAAAACTTCACGAGGCCAATATTTCTGGCCTCCCCAGATCCAGGCAGAGCACATGAGAGCGCACAACTACACCGAGCAGTGGAGAAGAGCACAGAGGTCATGGTAGCCTACACTAACCCAGCCAAACGTAACACAACCAAGCGAAGCATAGTTCACGCTGATATGGCCAGACCAAAATTGCTGGCCTCCACAGAGACAAGCAGAATGTACTAGAGCTCGGTAGGGCGTAGCAACCACCGCATTGCAGTGAATATAACTAAGGCCGTAGACATGCTATCCTAACCTGACCCAACCTAACCTAACCGAACACAGTATAACTCAATATGACGTGCCGCGACCACTGCTCCTGTCCTCCACAGAGCCAAGCGGAATGCTGTAGGGCACAGTAGTCCAGAAACCAGCCGAATAACAGTGTATAGGACGAAAGCCTACGCTATCCTTGCCAACCTTAGCCTAACATGTCCTTACCAAACGTAATCTAACTCAACATATCGTGCCGCGACCGATATTGATGGCCTTTGTAGAGCCAGGGAGAGCATATTAGAGCACATTAGAGAGCAGCAATCCACCGAATAGCCGTGTATAGCGCAAAGTTCGAAGTAGTCTACCCTAAACTGATTAAACGGAACACATACTAACGGAGCATAACCCAAACTATCATGACGGTACCGCTATTGCTGGCCTCCACAGAGACTAGCAGAACATACCAGAGCAAGGTATAGCTCAGAAATCCACCGTATTGCAATCAATAGCACAAAAGCGGCAGACACCCAAGCAAAACTTGCCCTAACCTAACCTTACCGAACGTAGCATATCCCAACACATCGTGCAGCGGCCACTGCGCCTTGCCTCCCTGTAGCCAAGCAGAATGTGGTGGAGCGGAGTAGATCACAGAAATACACCGAATAACAGTGCATGGCACGAAAGTGAGAGCTATCCTATCTAAATTTACCATAACCTAACCTAACGGTACCTAACTTGACACAAACGAACGTGCCGCGAACGCTATAGCGCGCCTTCCCAGAGTCGGGCAGAGTATTGTAGAGCAATGTAGTGCGCAGGAATCAGCTGATTATCAGTGTAAAACACAAAAGTCAATGAAATATTAATCAAGCCTTCATAACCTACCCTAACGTATCGTAACATAACTTTACCTAACGTGCCGAGACGACTATTTCTGTCCCAGAGCCAAGCGGAGCATACCAGAAGGCAGTAGGGCGCAGAAATAGACCGAGTAGCGTTGAATGGCACAAAAGTCTAAGCTACTCCGTCCTAACATAGCCAAGCTTCTCATATACAAACGTTGCAGAACTAAACCTAACGCGCCGAGACCACTATTGCTGGCCACCACAGAGGCAAGCAGAAAATATTAGGGCTCAGTTGGGCGCAGAAATCGTTGGATAGCAGTTTGTAGCTCAAAAGTCTAAACAATCACATCCTAATCTCGCCATACGTAACGTAACCGAACGTAGCATTGCCAAACATAACATGCCGAGACCACAACCGCTGACATGCTCAGGGCCATATCGAATATACCAGTTCACAGCAGAGCGCAGTAATCCAACGCATTTCAGTGTATAGCACAGAAGTCAAACATACCCAGACCCAACTTGGCCTAACCAAACCTACCCAAACGTAGTGTAACTCAACACAACATAACGAGAGCAATATTGCTGGCCGACCTGAGACAATCTGAGCATAATAGAAAGCATTAGAGAGCAGAAGTCCTCTGAATAACAGTAAATATCACGAAAGACAAAGTTGCCCATCGTAACCTAGACAAACGCAACATATCCAGACGCAGCCTAACCCAACCCAACATGACGAGGCCACAACTGCTGCCCTCCACAGAGACAAGCAGAATCTAGCGCAGCCTAACCCAACCCAACATGACGAGGCCACAACTGCTGCCCTCCACAGAGACATGCAGAATCTACTAGAGCACAGTAGAGCGCAGGAGTCCAACGCACTGCAGTGAACAGCACAAAAGCCAAAGGTATCCTTACGTAACCTGACGGAACCTAACCCATACTAGCGTAGTATAGCTCAATGCAACGTGCCGCGACCACTGCTCCTGGCCTCCACAGAGCCATGCAGAATGCAGTAGAGCAGCGTAAATCAGAGAAATACGCCGAAAAGCAGTGTACAGCACGTAAGTAGGATCTACAGTAACCGAACGCAGCCCAACCTAGCCAAACCAATCGTAACATAACTCAACCTAAAGTTCCGCGGCCGCTATTTCTCGCCTCCAATGATTCGAGCAGAGTATAGTAGAGCACAGAAGATCACAGGAATCCAACTGACAAAAGCGTGTAGCACGAAAGTCAATGCTAGTCTATGCAAACGTAACGTAACATAACCTAACCAAGCGTAACCTAACTCAGTCTGACGTGCCAGGGCCACTATTGCTCGTCTCCCGCGGGTCGAGCAGAGTATAGTAGAGCATTGTAGAGCGCATAAATCCACCAGATAGCAGTGTACAGCACAATAGTCGAAGAAACGCTCACCGATCCTCCCGAACCTAACTTAACGATGCGTAACTTAACTCAACCTAACGTACAGAGACCACTATTACTGGCCTCAACGGCGCTAAATATATTAGAGCACATTATAGCGCAGAAATCCAACGATTATCAGTGAAAAGCACAAAAGCCAAAGTTACCTATCGTAACCTTGACAAACGTAACCTAACACATACAAACGCGTCGCGTCCGCTATTGCGCGCCTTCGCGGACTCGTGCAGAGCATGGTAGAGCAGCGTAGAGCGCAAAAATCCACCGAACAGCGGTGTACAACACAGAAGACGAAAGGGCCTACCTTAACTTAGCGAAACGTAACAAAGCCAAACGTATCGTAGACAAACGTAACCTATATCACAATAAAAAGACGGGACCACATTTGCTGGCCACCACAAAGACAAGCATAACCCTCTAGAACACAGTAGTGCGCAGAAACCCACCGCATTCCAGCGAAAAGCGCAATGGTGGAAGTTGCCCTAACCTAACCTGACCAAACCGAACCTGACCAAACCTATCCTAACCAAACTTAACCTGGCCCAACGTAACGTGCAAAGGACACCATCGCTGACCTCCACAGAGCAGAGCAGAGAATATTAGAATACTCCAGAGCGCAGAAACCCGCGTAGAGCAGTGTACAGCACAAAAGTCGAAGCTATCGTAGAATAATATGTCTAATCTTACCCAAACCAAACGTAACATAACCCAACCTAACGTACCCCGCCCGCAATTGCTGGCCTCCCCAGAGTCGAGGAGAGCTTACTAGAGGACAATAGGGCGCAGAAGTCCATAGAGTCGCAGTGTATAGCACATAACGCATATCCATCCAGACCTAACCCGTGCTAGCATAACCTAACCGAACGTAGCATACCTCAATATATCGTGCCGCGGCTATTATTGCTGGCCTCCCTAGGGCGAAGCAGAAGGCAGTAGAGCTTCAGCGTGCCCAGAAATCCGCCGAACATCAGTGTTTAACACGAAAGTCATGGCCACAATTACCGTACTTAACCCGTCCCAAACTAGCCAAACGCAGCCTTACTCAACCTAACGTGCCGAGACCAATATTGCTGGCATTCCCGTGGCTAAGGAGAAAATACTTGAGCAGAGCAGAGCACAGAAATCCACCTCATTGAAGTGAATAGCACAAAAGTCAAATGTAGTCAGACCTAACTTGACCTAACCTAACATATCCAAACGTAGTTTAGGAAAACAGAACGTGACGAGACTGATATTGCTGGTATATCCAACGCCAAGCAGGGCATATTAGAGCACATTAGAGCGCCAGAATCCACCGAATAGCGTTGTATATCACAAAAGACGAAGTAGCCTATCCTAACTTAACCAAACGTAGCAAGAACAAACGTAGCCAAACCCAAACCAACGTGCCGACATCACTTCTGCTGGCATCCACACAGCCAAGTAGAATATGCTAGAGCACAATATAGCGTAGAAATCCGCCGCATTGTAGTGAATAGCAGAAGAGCCGTAGATACGCTGACCCTACCTGCCCTAATCAAACCCAACCAAACGCAGCATAACCCAACATGACGTGCCGCGACCACTGCTCCTGGTATCGCCGGAGCAAAGCAGAGTGTGGTAGAGCAGAATAGATCACAGGAATCCGCCGAAGAGCAGTGCAAACGCAAAAGTCAATGTCGCATATAGCAGAAAGCAACCAAATAGCAACGTATAGCGCTGGACTCAAGGATATCCAGCCTAACCTGGCCGAACCTACCCTATGCGAAGGTAACGTGACACAACCTATCATGCCACGACCACTATTTCTGGCAGCCCCATAGACGAGCAGAGTATAGAAGAGCAATATAGTGCGCCGGAATCCACCGAAGAGCTAGGTATAACTCAGAAGTGAATGTTGTACTAACCTAACCTGCTCTATCCTGACTTAACCTATCGTACCATGGCTCAACATTACCTGCCGAGACTGCCTTTTCTGGCCTCGCCAGAGCAAAGCACGGCTTACTAGAGCAATCTGTAGCGCAGGAATCCACCGAAAAGCAATGTATAGCACAAAAGTGAAAACAACCCTAACGAAACCGAGCCACACTTAACGTAACCAAACGTAGCCTAACCCAACATACCGTGCCGAAGCCACTATTTCTGGCCTCCCCCGGGCCAGCTAGGATGTAGTAGACATCAGCAGAGCCAAGGGATCCACCTTATAGCTGTTTACACCACGAAGACGAAGCTATACAGGCGTAACTCACACAAACGTAACAAAATCGAACATGGCTTCACCCAACCTACCATGCCGATACCACTATTACTGGCCTCCCCAGAGCCAAGCAGGACATATTAGAGCAATGCAGAGCGCAGAATTCGGTAGATATCAGTGTATAGCACAGAGGACTAGGCTACTCTGTGCTAACATAGCCAAACGTTTCACAAGCAAACGTAGGCTAACCAAACCTAACGCGCCGGGACCACAATTACTGGCCTCCCCAGAGCCAAGCAGGACAAGTCAGTGCACTGCAGAGCGCAGAGTTCGGAGGATAATAGCGTATAGCACAGAAGTCAATGCTATCTCCGCCTAACCTAGCCAATCGTGTCATAGCCGCACGCAGCCAAACAAGACTTAACGTTGCGTGACCCTTATTGCTTGCCTCCCCACAGCGAAGCAGACAATATTAGGGGAGAGGAGGGCGGAGAAATGCACAGAATCGCAGTATATAGCGCAATATTCAAAGCTACACTATCCTAACGATACCAAACGTACCATGGCCGAACGTAGCCTAACAGAATGTAACCAACCGAGACCACCATTGCTGGCCTACTCAGAGCCAAGCAAAGTATACTACAGCACTGTGGAGCGCAGAAATCGACCGCACTGCTGTCCATATGACAAAAGTCAAAGATACCTTGGCCAAACATAACCTAGCATAACCGTGCCTAACGTAACATAACCCAAGCAAACGTGTCGCAGCCACTATTGCTAGCGTTCTCAGGGACAATCTGAATATGGCGGAGCACAGTATAGCGAAGGAGTCCATAGAAGGCAGTGTATTGCAGAATAGCCGAAGCTACCCTGGGCAAAGCAAAGCACACCAACCACATTCAAACGTTGCTTATCCCAACGTAACGAACCCAGGCAACTAATACTGGCCTCCCCAGTGCCAGGCAGAATATACTAGACCGTAGTAAACCGCAGAAGTCCACTGCACTGTAGTGTTCAGCACAAAAGTCAAAGATATCCTAACCTAACTTGACATAATCTAACCCACCCAAACGTAGCCTAACTCAACATAACGTGTCCAGACCACGATTGCTGGCTTTCCCAGTAGCAGGCTGAAGTTATTACAGAACAGCGGGTCGCAGGATCCCAACGAATTGCAGTGACTAGCACAAAAGTCATAGTTACCCTTACCTAATCGAACCGAACGTAACAAAATCGAACGTTACATAAATCAACCTATCGTGCCGAGACCTCAATTGCTGGTCTCCGCAGAGCCAAATGGTACATACTAGAGCACAGCAGAGCGCAGAAATCCACCTCATTGCAGTCTATATCACACAAGTCGAAGGTACATTGGCCAAACATAATCTAGCCTATGCTAACATGACGCGCCGCTACCGTTACTGGCGACCCGGCGTCACCAGGGACAAGCAGAATAAGATAGAGTACAGTCGAGCGCCGAGGCCCATAGAATATCTGAGTTCAGCACAAGGGTCAAAGCTATCCTGGCATAACCTAAGCTAACCTAAGCTAACCGAACGTAATCTATCCGAAAACTACCGTGCCGCGACAAGCACTGCTGGCCTCCACAGTGCCAGGAAGAGGGTAATAGAGTAGAGTGGTGCGCAGAAATCAATAGGAGCGCAGCGTATTGTAGAAGAGTCGAAGCTACCCTCACCTAACCGAAGCTAACCTAACCTAACAGAACCTATCATCTCCCAAACTTACGTGCCTAGACGACCGTTGCTGGCCTCTCCAGAGGCGAGCAGAATATAATGGAGCACAACAGGGCGCAGTAATCCACCGCATTGCGTTCCATATCACAAAAGTCGAAGATAACATGGCCAAACATAACCTAACATATCCTAACCTATCATGCCGCGATCACTATTGCTGGCGTCCCCAGGGACAAGCAGAATATGATACAGCGCAGAAGAGCGCAGAATCCCATAAAAAGCTGAGTGGAGCACAAGAGTCAAAGCTACCCTTGCCTAACACAAGCTGACCCAACCTAACCAAACGTAATCTATATCATACTAACTTGCCGCGACCAGCATTGTCCTACACAGTGCCAAGGCAGATCATAATGGAGTAGAGTAGTGCGCAGAAATAAGTAGGAACGCAGCGTATCGCAGAAAAGTGGAAGCTACCATCACCTAGCCAAAGCAAACCTACACAAGCGAAACGTAACCTCTCCCAAACTTACGAGCCGAGACCACGGTTACTGGCCTCTCCAGAGGCAAGCAGAGCCTACTATAGCAGAGTAGAGCGCAGAATTCCATCGAATAGCACTGTATACCACCAAAGCCTAAGCTATCCTCCCATAACCTAAACAAACGTAACATAACCAAACCTAACGTGCGAAGACCACTATATCTGGCCCGCTCAGAACCAAACAGAGACTACTAGAGCAGAGTAGAGCGTAGAAAACCTACGAGAAGTAGTGTATAGCAGAAAAGTCAAATCTACCCTGACCTAACCTAACCAAACCGTAACGTGACCAAACGTAACATAGCTCATACTAACGAGCCGAGACCAATATTGCCGGCCTCCAGAAAGCCAAGATCCATGTGCCAGACCAAAGTAAAGCGCAGAAGGCCACCAAACAGCAGCGTAAAGCACAAAAGTCGGAGACATCTTAAATTAACCTGACGCAACTTAACCTAACCAAACCTAGGCTATCTAAACCTAAGGAGAGCAGACCACAATTCCTAGCCCAGCCAGGACAGTAGATGGGAGTATTCCACCGGTTAACACTGTATATCACAAAAGTCAGAGCTTTCCTAATCAAACCTATCCAGACCTAAGCTGACCAAACGTAACTTAACACAACCTGTCGTGCCACGTCCACTATCTGTGGACAGATCAGAGCCAAGCGGAACACATTACACGACAGTAGAGCGCAGAAGTCAATGGAATAGCAGTGTACAGCAGAAAAGCCAAAGCTATCCAGAAGCTACCAAGCAAACATGACCTAACCGAACGTATCCTAGCTCACTCTAAAGTGCCGAGACGACTATTGCTGGACTCCTCAGAGCCAAGCAGATTACAGTAGAGCGCAGTAGGTCATAGGAAACCGCCGAAAAATTGGGTACAGCACGAAAGACGGAGCCATCCTAGCCAAATATATCCTAACATAACCTAATCAAACGTAGCCTGACTCAACACAATGTGCCGCGATCACAATTGCTGGCGTGCCCAGGGCCAAGCGGAAGACAGTAGAGCAGAGTAGAT